>NC_064307.1:73514759-73819559 GCF_023373825.1 Bactrocera dorsalis | reverse complement strand
TTAATTAAAACGCCTACTGATTGCATGGTTGGGTCCATTAGTAGGTAGTTTTTCTTGTAGCCCTTAATTGGATAACACTAATTGACTTAATTAAGGCATTAAATGATTGATAGAGATTGTCACTCTCATAAAAAAGTGGCTTATTGAGTAAATTTTAATTGAATAATACTAATTGACTTAATTAGGGCATGAAATATAGCTTTGAACTTGCAAGTTTCATAAAAAAAGTTGCTGATTGACTCAATTATGACTAAATTTACAAATAACTAGTTTAGCTGTTGTGCTCATTATCAACTCACCATTTCTTCCTGTGTTAGCGTCACATTCGCATTATTATTGTAATAGAGTCGTTCATCAATCGAATCGGAGCATATCGTTAATATTATTGTCGCTATATAAATCATTGCAATAATGAGCCAACGAAATGAGATGAACTCGGTGGCATTGCTGAAGTCCCAACGGCAAATGTCCATACTGGAAAGAGAAAGCACAAACACATGCTTAAAAGGTGATCAAAAATGGGAAATTAATTAAAAAAATACAAGACAGAAATATGTTTAATATACTATAAGATATTACCCAGTAAATAATAGTTCATGTCAGCACCAACAAGGAAGATTTTCTCTCTTCCAAACTAAGCTAAACGATAATCTATCTCAAAATTCCTAGTCACTGTCTAATTGACAGTCATGCCAGCAGACTGGGAACACCATGCTATGAATATTATAAAAGCTGTTAAGGGGTACACCCAAACTTAACCTCAGATATACATGTTTCCATTTCATAAAAGCCAACTGTCAAGCAGTTAATCTGAGGATTGAAAACTGAGCTAATGTTAATATAAACTAGTTTCGTACGTAAATAAATTCTCATAAAAAGTTATTCCCATTTTCCGAACAAAAGTATAAAATTTCAATAAATTCAACGATGACATTTGACATTTCATACCGTCGTCATAACAGTATATACATATATATATGTACATACGTAGGTAACGGAAGTCTAAGACAAAAGCTTTAGTGCTATGGTATATATAAAACTTTCATCATTGTGCTAGTTGTACAATAATCAAATAAAGCCGCTGGCATATTCCGAAATCCATGAAATCCATGTAACTAGCCAGTAGGAAAATGCGACAGTACGAAATAGATTAAGTTGAAGTTCTACTTCACTTAGCGTCATTGTGAGTTCAAGTTCATACTTTTCTTTCCTATTGATTAATAATGAGGAATGCACCGCGACCTTAGGTCTATTGTGCCATTTTCTTTCCTATTAGTGCCCCGATGAATTGAATATGTTCACGTGAAGCAATATCTCCAAATATTTCCTGCCATTCCAAACTGGTATGAAAGGGACAGAAGTATGCCGGTTAACGAGTTGAATGCAAAAAATAGTAAACTAGCGCATGTAGCGACCATTAAAGCAGTAGTCCATGATTTAGAGCTTTTTTCAAGGTTATGAAGTCACACTCCTCTAAAGTTTTTTATTTCAAGGTTATGAAGTTCAAAGTTACGCTGTACAGCCCTTCTCCATTACACATATATTTTTTTACATCCAAACTAGTTCAATTTCAGACTAAATCTGATCTAAACAGTTCGAGCTTTTCTACTGGGTACGTATGTGGTATCTGGCTCTAGGATGTTCCACTCAAGTAACAACAGATATAGCAGAATACAAACAAATCTGCTTATAATGCAACACAAGCAGGCACAGTTGACATTTAAAAAATAATTTATACAAAAACAATAATAACGGTAAACAATATGCGGGGCTGCAGTGAAAAGAGCAACACAAAGGCATCATATGCACGGAAGTGAATTGAAAGGGCGGAATGACGAAGAATACCACAAATGACGAAACTGTAAAATGAAAGGGATACAAATATACTATGAACAGAAGATTTATATGTAAATACATACACATTAAAGTGGTCCAAAAAATTACAAATATTTTTTTTCGCTTGGTACTCTGAAAAATAGGTGCTTAGAAACAATTAAGAAAGTCTCGCCAAGTATGAGCTCTCAATTGTAACGGAAAGGTCCTCAGCCCTTCAGTCTTCAATGTTTTTCTTGTTATCAGATAGAAAAATTGCAACTACTTGAAATAATCATTTCAAACTAAAAAGCTTTAAATTTGGTTCACCTTAATACACATATATAAAATATATATGAACTCATCCGTATTGTAGGCAGCAGCTGTAGCCACCGTTGTAGTTCGTGCAAGTATTTTATGCTGGGAAAGTTGGCGTGTTAAAGGTCAAACTATTTTTCAATAGTGAACTTGTAATTCTTGCACGCTGTAAAACTTTTTAGCAAAAAGCAGAAATACGACAAATGCATAAGAGCGTAAATGGCAATCACATATAAATATATATGATCATATTGTATATAAGAACAGAAAAATTAGCGCTAGAGCAGAATTTAGTTATCAGTTTTAAAAAAATTCATACAAGTTTAATCTACACAGTACTTAAAATGTATTTTCTTAGAGTCCACTAATCTTACCAGTTATAAACCAGTTATAGTGTAAGGTAAAACTAACCAGTGCTAACTAGAGGTGGTCTTTTTAATTTTTTTGTGAAAAGTTGGTTGTTGAAGGGACACAAACTTCTAATAGAGATTTTTTTTCACCAACGAGAAAGCCAGAATCAGTATAGCAGGGGAGGAGCTCTTTTCGTAAACCGAAAATTTACTCAAATGTCGCATTATTCGACTTCGAAAGTTACGTTTATTGGTTAGAAATGACTTTCGAGTATCCAAGCTTAAGAGCACATCAAAATGCATTAGAACATGATCTTCAAATATCAATAATTATGAGAACACCATAGTTCGTAAAGACAGACAATATACTGTACAAAAGCTGCCGTGAGTATAGGCCAAACACTACTCCATTTAGTATCAAAAATTAACCAGTTGTATGACAGCTTCATTGAAATTTTGTTTGAGTGCATATTTCCTACAGGGTTGGCATGACTTGCCACAATGGTAATGTGTGTAGGCGGAAGAAAAGCATAGCACACAAATGCAAGCGATCGTATACATATTTATTTATGTGAAAACGTGTCGGTATGCGCTAAAAATGTCAACAGTGAAAAGCGCAATAGCGCAATGAAAAGCAAATGCAATAATAGTTAAAACAACAACACAGACTACCACAGCACAACACTGCAACCACGCAGCAATGAGCTCACTGCTGCACACATGTATGGGTAAGCATACATATTTATTTCATTACGAAAGTAAAATAGTAGAATTTTTATTGCAAATGTCAAAGGCGCAAGCATGACAGCACGTCAGTCACAACTACAAAAACAACACCAACATGTAAGTATGTAAACAAATATTTGTATTTATTATGAGCAAGCGCCATGTTTGACGTGGTGAAATGACAAAATGTGGTGGCATGTGCAAAAAATTAAAAAAATTGTGCTTGTATATGTGTATGTGCGTTGCCCATTCAACATTTTACCATAATTACTTTCATATTTATATTTCACACAAGTGCTAAAAATAAAAAGTATTTGCTTTTGAATTAAATTAATTTTTGCGAATGGCGCAAAAGCGTGCCTACACACACACACACACATGCATATGTTATAGTTGAAATTCCTTGCAAACAGCGCCATCATTACGAGTGCACTTCGGCCGCCACATTTTCAACGCCTGAACGCCCGCTACATTAGCGCGCACGCCTACGCTGATGACCGTGAGGAAGTATTTCAAATTTATGATTTATTATCTGCGGCAAGCACAGGCCACACACACGCGCCCACACACACTTGCGCACTCGTTTATTTATGCTGCCGTAAGGAGCGAACGCTAACCTTAGCAAAAGTTACCGTTAATGGCGTAAATAGTTAGAGCAGCTCATGAATAAGTCGCAGGCAAGTGCTTGTGCCCGCCTACAAGCTGCCACAACAATTAGTGTGGCTAATAGTTAGCAAGTGAACTTGTAATACGCTCTTGACTGCTGCGCAAGATTGCTGATTTTTCCTTGCAAACATAACTTAATTTACATTTACATTGCTGCACATTTAATCCTTAAAATATTGATTTTTTACTCGAAAAAAGTCCTTGTGTTCTTGCTAGAAACGGCAATGTGTTCTTGAAATTTCCAAAAGCTACCGAAATCGAATTGAGCCTTTAAAAATTGGCGCATAGGTATTTGTTAAGTGAAGAAATATACGAAAACAAGTGGAGATGTCCGCTTAATAGAACGTCCATTTAATAGATTTCACTGTATTTTTAATGTATGAATTGTTTTTACTATCCTATCTTGGTTCAAATTTATCACGGTGTGCTAAATTTTAGAAGTCCATCGCGGACAAACAACGTGACACGTAATTTTTATATATAAAGATAATATACAATTGTTGCATATGAGTGAATCCATACACATATTTTATCTTTATACATATAAGTAAATACAAATACACCAGTATTGAATAATAAAGCTGCAGTCCATTTGCGGAATTGCTTGTCAATTCTCTAACGGCACTCATATGAATAATGAAAAATATGGCACACACACAAGCACAGATGCAGATATTTTGAAATGGCAAGTAGTAGAGAGCAAAAATATTATAAAACTAAATTACTAAAATGTGAGAGGATGAGAAAGAAGTTTGAATACAATATACTATACATCAACACAGCCTACAATTCTCGCGAATTCATTGCAGTGCTAGGCAGATCACACTTGGGTTTGAAACCTCAAAGACTTACACTTGATAAAAAGTTTTCATGAAAGACATATATTATGTAGATAGTAAGGAAATCAACGGCTGCCTTATAATTCTATAGAAACGCTACAAGGAAAGGGTGGGGACTCTCACCACTCTGAAAACCTGGATCACTGCGTCGCTGAGGCCAATCATAGCGGGTTTTTCTCTAGTCACATGCCGACGAGGTAGATGTGGATGAGGAGAAATCATTAGAGTAGGGGCATAGCGAACTTTTGCATGGATGAGTCGAAGCTAGCTCGAAAGGTTGGAGGGGAAGTTTTCTGTAAAGAGTTCTCCATCGGTCTTAACTTCAAGCAAAATTGGCTGCTATCCAGGTGGCGACAGACATATTGCTACGACGAGCAGCCGATGGGCTAGCCAAAGGGGGCACCCTTACCGCGCTCACATCGGAAAGGGACCGTGTTGAATGTCCGTTGACGTTTTGCGTTCCAGCACTGAACCAATGGACTTCGCGTGCGCTTAGCAGACAGGTCGAGCACCAGCACCTGTGCGACTGTGAGATCCTTTTGGTCTAGAAAAGAATGCAGGAGATCTGCAGAACCACTAACCTGAGCAAATAGGCTTAGAGGCGGTAAGTCTAAAAACCTTCTCGGACGCTAGTTGCCAAAGTTGTATAAAGGAAGGTGAGGTGTAAACATCCAGAAATCCAGGCACTTTCTCCTTCATTGTTCAGTCTTTGCAAGACTAAGGCAGAAACTTCTTGGTAGTTTCACCATCAGCGAACCAAGGGATATATAGGATATAGCAGCGTCTCAAAAAATGTGTATACTCTCTGCGCTCTCTCGATATATGAGTACCTTATGATCTACTTAGTATATAGGAGTTTTTAAATATCACAACGGAGCGATGTTCTGAGCTGTCCAAGTGAGATTTCTCTCAGGATCGACTTCTTAACCTAACCTAATCCAATCTTGCAACCGCAGACACGACTTCGTTCGTCTATATTCTATATAGAAATTTCTACAGCAGCTTTTACATGGTGTTTGTAGAGCGACAGCACATCGCCTACTGTAGCCTTATTATTTTCCACATTCCATGGTTATTTTTCGTTTTTCAAACAAGATTTTTAGCATGTCTACCTTCAATGCAGCCACGCTCAGAGTTCACTCTACAACCGGAACGTTAAAGGTCAATTCTACAAACGCTTGAAAATGTGCAACGTAGTAAGTAGAGTAAAGTACTCGTGCGCGCATGTATATGTGTATGTGTATACGGGCAATGGCAATCAGTCAGCTGGCTGGCAGTAGCCTTCCTAACAGAAATACAAGTAATTTACGTACATAACAAAGCGGTGACGTCGCTATTTCGGTGCGCTTATGCGGGCCCAAGTATGTAAGCTGAGGTTGAGGGTACATTTAGTTGGCCTTAGCGTATTGTAAATGCTGCATAAGTGCCAGCAGAGCATTACGAACAGAACACATACATATATATATATGTATATGTATATGTATATCACTGCGCTCACACGTGCCTGCGCCTATTTGTATGCAGTGCATTGCAGTTGTGGCTTTCATGTGTCTAAAAACGCACACAATCACATATAAGCAAATAGTATAACCGATTTTTATTTACTTATATGCTTGCTTGTAACTGTAGTTGTGACATTACTCGCCGATTTTTATCTCTTTTATCATTTCTATACATACTCTTGCCTCTTCTAAACGCGTTTTAATATTTGTGGTTTTATTCTGTGCTGAAGGTTGTTCAAAATATGCGCACCTTTGTCTAACAGTTCTGGTAATATTGCCACAAAGCACCAATTTTTATGTTTAGCCAACCAAACAGTTATTTTTATGCCTGCATGGCTATATTTACATGCGCCTGTGTGCAGTTTTAACTCACAATCTCTTTATTATTAGCAATTTCTTGTTTTTTTCGCTTTCGTTTCCACTTGCCATTTTTCTATATTTATTCGCTCGTTGCTGCTCATTGCACACATGACTTGCTTCATAATTTCCACAGTTGTGGTTGCAAAATTTATATACGGCAATATTTATTCAGATATTACAGACAATTACATGCTCGCACACATATACAGCTATGCACAAGAAGCGTTCTTTTCACACATTTATTATTTTCAAAGCATTTTATGCTCACATTGACGTAAACAAATGGGCGAATACTATGTATCCACTATTCTTCTTCTTTATTCTAAACTTATGACTAGGGGGATCGTATGAGGTACCGCAAAATTTCGGGATACGAATTAGACTACGTAATTGAAACTCACACCAATTTACATCGACATCTCGAAAACTTCAAAGCAAAAGAGCCTTTCTTCCAAGGGCCTCCATTGCTTGATTCATTCATTGTCTTTTGAAATTAGTCTCTTGGATGTCTCGTTATGGTGGAATCGCTGGAAACTGCATATCCGATGAGTTTGCTAAGGACTATATCGAATTAAGTACGTTCTAGGCCTCCGTCGACCTCTTGAGTTCTAGCGCTGGACCTCTGAACTCTGCGTGGTCTTAGCACGCACTGATCAACAACTGGCACCTGTGCCACTGGGAAATCCTTCTGATCTAAGGTAGAACCAAGAAGATCTACAGAACTTGCGTTGAATTGTAAGGGTTCTTACTGGATATTGTCGAATAAATAAGGCTGAATATGTTATCGGTCGTTAATTGTCAAGGTTGCATACTTAAAGGTGAAGTCCAAACACTCTCTCCAACATTAACCAGCTTTTGCTAGACTTCAGCTGAAACATCTAGATATTCTTCGCGGCATCTGGTAAAGTAACCGGCATGGATATTAAGTATACATAGCATCTCCTTGCCAAAGCGCTTAACCTAACATTTATACCAAGCATTATTTGACTATAAATAACTCATATTATTTTCAGCGCTCGTCTCAACTTAATAACCACTTTGTCTCCCAACCAATTTGTGTAACTAAGTTCACATTTTCGTCTCACACTCAGGCATCCAATTAATTTAGCTATTACAAAGGACTTACCGATCAAAAACCGAAACCATGCATACAATTGCCAAACAATAGAATGTGTTCAGATAGATCTCAGCGAATGTTGCGTAATCCTTCACGAAGCTGAAATGTTGCTGCGTGTCAGTTAACATAGATTTATCAACAGCACCAACACCATCAGCATCCAGCATGGCTGACGCGACTGTTGGTGCTGCGGTTGTTGCGTCCGCCTCCTGCGTCGCTTGGGTCACAGTCTCGCCCGCAAGACTGAGTAAACGCGACCAATCGACGGGATGGCTGCTCAACACAAACAACAAATGTGCCAAAGCTAGGCCAGCTAGCAGACCATGGCAGATATTCGAGATGAGTATCCAAATTCGTTGAATGACGCAGGCCAATTGTATGTTCGACGTGATCTCACGACGATGCCTGAAATAGAAAAAGAAATAAAGCGAAAACACAAATTGTAATGAGATAATGTTTAAGTTTCATGTAAAGACTATAAAGAAAGCTGTTGGGAGATGGTAAAGGAATAAAAATAGGCAATTGGCTTTTATGGCCAAAATGTAAATATTTGTTAAGAAAAAACGGTACTACACACTAGGGAGTGGGTTGCAATGAATGGTATTGTAAATGAAAGTTTGAAGATATATATACTCGTATGAACATGCTTTAAATCTTTGCCGACTGCGGCCAGGATTAGGTACAGTTACAGTCTTTGTGGGAATCTACTTCTCTCTCTTTGTCTCTCTCAATACTAGCAAGACCGAACTGGTTTCATTCACTATGAAGTACAAAATACCGGAGGCGCATCTACTAGCATAGTTAAGTATCTGGGGCTAATCAAGGAAGACAGAGTTAAGTATCTAGGGCTCATCCTAGACAGGAAGCTCTCGTGGGAACCCTGCATCAAGGAAAGAGCAAGGAAGGCTTCGGTTGCTCTGTACGGCTTACGGGAGCTTAGAAAAACCACAGTTAAGCCTATAATGCTCTACTCGCGAAAAAATTAGGTGGGAGGGTTGATAAAGAGTACATGTCCGGAGCTTTCCATCAGCTCCAGTTTTAGGCTTTATAACATCGAGTTATTTTATGAATAGACTGGTTTGGTTGCCTTTCTTAGAAACAGCGATATTGGAGAAAACTGTAAGGCCGATGAGCTTCTTTCATTGTCAATAACAGCGGGACGAGAACAATTAGGAGCTCTTTTGGCTTTCTGTGGCCAAATACTGACCCTTGGATCGCAGACGAAATCAACAAGGGCTCGTCGACTACCAGCAGCTTTGCAGTCGCAAGGTCCTTCTGGCCTAGGATAAATCGCCGGAAACCTGGGGAATACTTCACTCTCGGCAAGGCACACCCCTTTCAGTGGTTGTAGGAGTTCTGACTGAACTTTGTCCGATCGAAATTCATGCAGTAGGATAGAATATCTTAAAAGATACCAGCTAACCTAACCTAACTTAACCTCAAAAATATTCTGAAAATGATTTTTTCCACTCCTACAATTACAGAGCTGCTTTTCTCAAAGTAATACCTCAATATAAAGTCCTCAATTCGCTTGGAGTGGTTGCGTATAAAAATACGACTTCTCTTACCAGATATTCCCATGTTATACTTCAGTGGGTTATTCCACCTATTCCTTGGTTTGTGCCTTATAAATAGCAAGTCACTCTCCAAGGGTAACAAAATAAGTATTATGCAAAAACAACAATAGCAGAATATCGTAACAAATAAGAGACGCAATCAAGCACAATCCTGCTCAACCACGACAGCCGAGCGGACAAATCGAACGCCCACCAACTACCGTTATATCCAATAGTCAGCAAATATCAACTTCACGCGCTGAGATGGCCATTGTGTCGACAGCAGCACGTCTGGCAGCGTAGGCGTATGTTCGCAATAACCACACACGCCGGCCAAATCGAATCAGCAAGAAGGTTTCCCACACGCTAAGGTCATTAGGAAACTTGCGCCGACATGCAACACACATAAAAACCGACGACCTACAACGCAGCACTGTCGTCACGTAACGCTGTGTGCATGCATGTGTGGGGGTGTGTGAGCGAAGTGCTTGTAATTTGGCGTGAGCGTAAGCGTTTTTCGACGCAAATTTTGGTTATTTCGCAAATGAGACACTTTTCAGCACTACAAATACAACAAAGCTTATGTATATATACTAGTATAGTATATAACACACCCGCACTTGCAAGCCCATAAATAGAACGATTGTGCGTTTTGTGTATATTTTTGTAGAATTTGCGTCGCTTTTTCAATTTCAGAGTCTAAAAATAGCTGGCAGTTTTTCGCAGCGGCTGCCAGAAATAAACTCGGCTGAATTCATGCAACATAGGCACACACACCTTTTGCTACGCACTTTAGCTGTGCTGATGCCTACAAGTATGCTACGCGATTTACACGGTTTTTTGTTGTTATTAATAAAGAATATTGCGAAGTTAAGAAAAGGTGTGTAAACATGGAATTTTCTACAAATTGGCTAAATATAGCGGTACAAGCGAAGCCCTGAAGCTGTACACGTGATATGTAAGTGTGTGTGTGAGACTGTGTGTTTGCTTGTGGAACCCAAATAAGTACAGTTTACAAAATTAATTTTGAGCATAAAATAATTTTACGAATTCCACAATGTAACTGAACTACGCAGAGCGATACAAAGCGAGCGGGTTACAAAACTGTTACTAAAAAGCTTAGATAACAACGTTGCTGAGTTAGCCTCATTCAAGGCAATGTATAGTGCAAGTATCGCTTCTTTGCTATTGTTGGTAGTTTGTGAGAGTTTTTCGGTTATGTTTCTGGTAAGCTTAGGTTAGTGGGCTGACCCCAAAGATGGCAAGGATAAGAAGCTTTGCAGCAATGAAATTTCCTCATCCTCTTCCAAGCAATTTATACTGACTCAACTGACAGCCAGTAAAATTTGCTATCCAACCTGTTTGAATCCCGTTCGGTTAGTTGCGATCTAGAACTTTTACACCTAAGTATTAAAAATTGAACTTCTCTGATGGTAAGAAACTCAATAGACCTTCTCCGTTTTACTCTGAGGCGGAAGAACTTTAGGATCACACAGCTGCTTGTAGCTGATCAGCGCTTGCCAAGCTCACCTGAGGCTCCACCTTCTATTAGGATATCAGCAGAAGCCAGTAAAGTCCATTCTACAGCTAATGAGACTGAAGTACAGTTGAGCGCCAACAAAAAGTGATATTAACTTTGCCTTGTTGAGAAGAGCACACCGTCAGCAGAAGCTAAAATCGGACTCAGTCATATACTTTGCGGTTGGATTTTGCTTTGATATACACAAGGAGAAGCTTTAAAGCTCACAAAACTGTTTTTAGTACCAATAAAATTTGAAAAATTTATACTATAGTGATACATTGAATTAATCGAAGCAATTGAGCTATAATAAGCTATAAGCTAGAATAACGGTTGTAAAGCATTTTTGTTGCGCATATTATATATTAAAAGTCTCATAAACATATGGTCTCTAGGGCGCTCATCGTTTGTGGTAATTATCATGAAAATAGAAATTGTAACTAAAACTAAGTTCAAAGGTGCCTAGCTGAGGTTGCGTATACGCCATGACAACTAGTTATAAATTCAAAGGCACCTAGCTAAGTTTACGTATACGCCATGACAACTACACATAAAATAATTTATTTGTTTGAAGTTATTTTAAGTGTCAATTGTCAGCGCAAATATATTTATAAACTTATTTATGTAATTATATGTACATAAATAAGCAATATATTTTTACCGCCCGAAGTAAAACTTAAAATTGAACTTCAAGAAATAATCCCCCCGCCTTCATTCTCATAACATTTGCCAACAATAACTTGTCGCCACAGATTTATCCTGCAGCCACACAAATAAGACACCCACGCATGCTAAATTCTGTTGTTCTTTTCTATTTCGCACTCACCTGCCACACTCGGCATCGAGTAGGCAACGCGTATCGCCGAAACTGCTACTCGCCCGCAACATGCCCGCCTGCTCCAAACCGCCAGCCAAGCTGCCGCCCGCGGCAGACAAACGATGCACACCAACGCCGCGTCCACTGCCACCGCCACCACCTGGGCCACCACTACCGCTGGCAGTAGCGCCACCGCCGCCCACACCACCCACACCCACAAACGAATGTTTATAATAGCAGTGCTCAACTGGTCGATATCCCGATGACGTCTGCAGGAACATTTTGTCAATGTGTGCGGGCGTATCCTCGGTGGGGGAAACAACCGGTGTGAATGGATTGTAGATTTCCTCACCCTCCGCGGGTACAATGTCATCGGAAAGCTCACGCAATATGGAGGTGAGACCGCCAGCTGAGTAAAGTTTGCCTGCAAAGCAGAGAGATACAGATTAATAAATGGCGAGAAAAAGAGTACTTTTAAATGAGAGTAAAAAGAGAGTATGTGCAGAGAGTGGTATATATCGTGTATGCTAAGAGAAAATGGCAACAAAAATTGTTTTGAAAATGATGAAAAAGAAAAACTAATATTCTACTTAAAATCAGGTTCTTATAGGACCTCCAATGTTCATATCAGATCATCAGGCAGTTGCCAAAATGTCTCAGGCCTCTTAGTTTATCAAAAAAAATAATTATTACATATTTTCGAGTCTTATTTTCAACACAAAACTATTAGAAAAGGTTAAAGGTCTCAAGCTCAGTAATACTGATACTAGGCTTGAGAGCTAACATTCTCCTAAATAAAGTACAACATCGGTTTCATTTTAAAGAGTATTGCTAAGCTGCAGTTGAAAGAAGGTTTGAAGTAATGACTCTCTATTTTTTCATGATGCTTGTTCTACAGTGTAAACATGGTCAAAAATAGCTCTTCAGCTCTTAACTGTTTTATCTACTAAATGTACCCTTTATACAACAACTTATAACCAAAAGTCTTCAGGCTTGAAACTTACATGCTCATATTTATAAGACCATGACCGGATCGATCTATTTATTATAAAACTTTTACGTGACAAGCAATAACAAACGAACGTAAGGGAAATTTCATGCGACAAGTGGCGCTCTTACATCATACAGTGCGCTCTTCAGCAGCAAATGGCTTTAAGAGTCTGGAGTGATTTATATAGTTAACTAGAATAGAAGCTTACGGATTTCTATTTTCAAAGCTTCTTTGTTGTTTTCTCGGGCCTTTAAGAAGCTGATGCAATTTAAGTAATGGCAGAAATATACTCTTTCGCTTATAAGTGGATGGCAGGGAAGGTAGTGGGAAATGGTTTGCTGAGCGCTACCTTCCTACAAGCTACAAATTGTGAGGCTAATAATAGATTTGTAATATACTGTGCAAGAAATAGTGAATACAAGCGCATACATACTTTCGTTACGCTTGGCAGTTGGGGAAATTATTTCTGAATACAGCCCGAATGACACTTAATGACATGCCATAAAGTGGCAATGTAAAGAATAAAAGTTCCGCATACATTGTAAGCTTGTCCGACTGTCGCTAACAAACTAATCTCTACTCTACAAGAACACTGAGTCCTCAAGCTATTCATTCTCCTCCTCTAACTACCTTAGTAGTTAGGCTTCCGCAGCCAATACTCACTTATTAAATGCCCACGCTTATCCCGTTGCGATTTCGTCTTCCGATGCACTCTCCGCTCATCATAGTTCTGATCGATTTCTAACTCGCCTGACAACGAAGCGTCATTCATTTCCGAGCATTGCTTCAAATAGCGCATCAAAGTCTCGTTCGCCTGTCGCACTTCCAGCTCACCAGCGGCGATGAGTTTGCGTTCACGCCGCCTACGCGATTCCGATTTGCTACGCTTACGACGCGGACTCTTCTCCAGACTACTGCGCGAACGTACCGAACGTTGGGCGGGACTCGCCTGTGGATCGGACAGCGACTGCAACTTACGCACTGTACCACTACCACCAGCACCACCACCACCACCGCCGCTTGCTGCACTACCGCTACCCACACTCAGTGCTGATGGCGTTGGCGAGCTGTGCTTCAACTCACGATCCATGAAACCCAATATGCCGCGATGAAACGAAGCGTCCACCTCTTGTGTGCGCCGCGCCGGCGATTGTGGTGAATGTGTGCGCCGATGGCGGTGTCCGTGTGTCACCGTAGGCGGTAGCTGTTGCAACGTTTCACGTAAACTCAACGCATCACCAGAAGAGTTGCGACTGCTGCCCGCACCGCCGCCATTAGGATTCGGTGCTGTGGGTGACTCCAGTTGCGTGGCGCCCTCTTCTTTCGACGACACACCGCCAACGTCCGCATTCGTGCCACACGCTAACATAGCACCGTTTTCACCGGTTGCAATGGGCGCCTGCTCTTCGTCCTCTTGCGGCGGCGGTGAATGTCCATTTACCAGCAGCACAGTTTGTTGTGATGTGGTCGACTGACTTAAAGAGGTTGTCTGGCCCAACGGATCCAACGTATCCATGGAGTGTGTACGTCGTTCATGCACTGTGGTGACAATCACATTAGCGCAGATAGCTGTTGTCTCGTCGTACGTGCCATCCTCGTTGCCGTCCTCAACAACCAGTGCAGTTGGTATCTCAATGCTTGTGATTGAAGTTCGTCGAGCAGCGGTGGTAGCGGTGGCGTTAGCGGCTAAGCCCTGTGCACCGGTTTGTGCGCGATTAGACCGCGCTTGACCACGACGCTCACGCACTGGCGATTGAATTGCGTTTGAATGCGTTTGCTGTTGTGTTGGCGACAGTTGCAGCTGCTCTGCTGGTGCGTCGTGCTGCGTCCTCGTCCTCGACGCGACTGTCGCGCTTGTCGTTGTGTTGGTTAACGCATCCGCTGCTTGTGTTGGTGTTGACACTATCGTCGTCGCCGTTGTTGTTGTTGCAATATTATTGCTCTGTCTCGGCTGTTGGCCGCTACGACTGCCGCTGCCGCTACCACCATTGGTATTGTTGCTGTTATTACTATTATTACTGTTGCTGCTGCTATTTTGGCTCTGACGCTCGTGCCGATGATGACGCGAATCCGAACGTCGGTGACGATGACGATGCACCTTCGGGGTGGCTTCCATCTTCCAGCACTGGCACTGGCCACGCGATGCAAATTTCGTTCAGTTACAACCTACACAAAACGCTTGGTTGGCGCTTGCGTCTTGGCCGCTGTTAAACTGCACTGTTATTACTGTTTAGTGGGTTGTGGTTTCTGGTATTTTTTTGCTATTTTTGTAAGCGCGCGTGTGCTTTAAATTTGAAAATGCCAAGCTTTCAGTGTGGAAACAGCTGCTCGGGTTCTTTTCAAATAGTTTTTGCTGCCTTTGCAGTTTCTTGTGCTGGCTTTTGCTCTTGATATTTCTCTGCTGTTGCTTATATTGAAACAATGTTTTCTGTTGGGCTTTCAGCGTTTGTTGAAATAAGCGATTTCGGTGCATAAACGGTGCAGTTCCTGTTCAATGCTTTATAAGCCCAGCCAGCGCTTTAATATTTTACAAATATCTTTGTGTTAGTTGTTGTTCTTTTTAAGGTATTATTTATTGTTGCTATTTAGAATTTTTGTTTTTTAAGTTTTATTTTGGTATTTTTCTGCGTGTTAAGCAGCTTCGCCCTTCAATTTTATATGTCAGAATTCTAGTTACTGGAATGTTTTCGAAAACTTTGCACTTTTTTGTATTTCACACGCACTTTTTTTTCAAAACTTAATCTTTAATTTCAGAATCAACGATATTCACATGCATTACTGTTGTTGTGTTGCTTGCCTGTTTAAATTTTTACTTATAAATATTTACAATAAAGAAATATATATTACTTAGGTCTTTTTTGCTGTTGTTGCTATTTTACTTAAATTTTCTATTTTCTCATTGACCCACAAAAAATCGAATTCAATCGAAACGCTCTCGTCAAGTTGCTTTGTGGTGCCCTGCTGCGCTGCGGGCCATCAATAACGCGTTACGGCCGTTTCCTTGCCTCTGCTTCGTCTTCTTCGTCGCCTTCTTGTGCTTGTTGTTGCACTGCCACGCGCCTACTTCCACTACTTATTGATTTTATGTTTAATTAAGTTCTGACATTTCATTTAACTGTCAGTTGGCGCTTTTATCGCTCAATCAACGCGAGCGTATCCGTGCTGCGTGTGTTTGTTGTTAGCTGCAATTGTTGTAGCATTTACTTCCTGTGCAAAATACTAATATTACATTCGCACTCGTTCTTTGCTGTTCCTTGCTTCACATGTATGCTTTATTTTTACGGTTTTCGCCAATTCTTTGATTTCGTGTCGTGGTCCAGTTCGTTTTGACCTAAATAGCATTTCTGAGCAAGCAAAATATTTAGTATTTCAAATGTACAAACGCCTTGCAATTGCCTGCCAAGCTATCTGTGTTCAGTTCATAGATTTATCCTTCATTCCCAAATCCTAAAAACTATCGCTGATATCTGTACTCCAATTAAATCCAAAAAGGTATAATAATTTACTCTCTCGACTTTATATATCCTTTCAGTTTCACTTTAATCGTGCTTCTTCTTGCTCACAACAATGTTTGGTATTTACTTCCTGCTGACTTTGTCACAACAAAGCACACAACACTACATAACACTTCACAATTGACAAGCGTTTCACAGTACGAGCGTGTTTTTCGCGACGCGTTCGCTCGCGTTCACGGCTACTAAGCGACTGACTTGACTAAGCATTACTTGCTACCCAAATTGGCTGTTGTTAAAGGCTTTCTCTGACACAGCAGGCTTTCATGCCTGCGCTTGTTGACTGCCTGCTGCCATGGACAGCTTGAACTAGCGTTCCGTTTGCTTGCTCTGCCAGACCACTCTCTCTCTTCCTTCATACGATGGCGTTTGTTTTTGTTGTAGTCAAGCTTTATGATGACGTCAGCAGTGCTTATCGCTGCCAAAGCAGTCAACCGACCACAACCTTAGCGAGTGCACACTGTTTTTGGGTAGTAAGTGGGTAGGTGTGTGTGCGAATGGGACGTAGTTGGCATACGTTGGGGGTGGAATTATGAAAATGCCAATGCTTACAACTACGAGTATTATTTTCATTGGTTTCGGTATAGTAACGAAAAAGAAACTGTAAAACACTCAGTTGACATACTATGGTTATACACAAGCGTGTAGGAGGTCATCGCATTTACTCGCATAAATTCTTACAAACTCGCACATAATCGCGTAAACTTCCATATACTCGTATAAATCTTGCTATAGAACTCGTATAAACTCTCATATACTCGTATAAATATTCATATGAAACTGGTATAAACTCTCATAAAATCTTACAAACCAATATATAATCGTATAAACTCGCACTTACTCATATATACCTACACATAATCGTATAAGCCTGCATATACTCGTATAAATTCTCATATAGTACTCGTATAAACTCGCATAAACTCACATAAGTTCCTACAAGCTCACACACAATCTTAAAAACCCGCATATAATCATATAAACTCGCATATACTCGTTTAAATCCTCATATAGTATTTGTATGAACTCGCATAAATTCGCAAAAACTCTCATATGCTCATATACTCGTCTAGTGCTTTGCCCATCACTTGCTTAAAATTTCATTATTTTGCTTTATTTGCCTTACCTACATACTTCACCCTTTACTCTTTACCCCACTGTGCGCTTAACCTAACTTTACTCTAAGCTATTATGTTTTCTCTCTTTCGTTCTCATATTGTATGCGTCCAAATAACTATTTACCTAAGTGATTTACAACTGTTACTCTCTTGCTTGTTGTTATTTTGGTGTACTTACAAGCCTACAAATAAAACGCCTTTTCACATTCGCTTTTCTCGCATTTGTGTGGGAGCAATTTCGGTAATTACTCCCAAGCTTTCACTATTTACTTTATTTGTATAAGTTGTGCTTGTGTTGTTGAACACTTTAAGGATAAGTGCTATTTTTAGCTCAATTGCTTTCCCATTCGTAGAAGTCCTGCTAAATTTACACAGAAAGAAAAACAAAGTACTTATATTAATTTCCTTTGAACTTTTTTTATTTTCTTTATGGAGGAGGCCACCTTCGTATCGTACTCCCAGTCGGTCCAACGATCTGTTCTTATTTCTTAGATATTTCTTTACTGGAGGGAGGATTCCTTACAGAGCAAAAACTTTCTTGAAACATCTGAAAAACTGAACAATCCTTGAGATCTCAAATAGGAGGACGAATAGCAAGAGAATTCTACTACATACCCGCCTTTCGAATGAAGGTAATGCGTCTGCAGAGAGGTCTTATCAAGCATATTACAATTAAAATACATCTAAGGAAGGTTTCGCTAAGGTCTGACCCTAACAAATCTTCCTAACCGCACAAACCAGTTTTGGTTCTTTGCGATAGCAGATGGAGTTCAGTTGCTACGTCGAAGAGGTCGTTTGACGCACATTTTAACCACATATAAAAAAATTCAAAATCTGACAAATCTTGAAGACCGTAGGTCACTTAGCGTTATCCAGCAGCACCGTTGGAAGTAACCTGCCTTACAGACAATCGGGTCGAAGTAACCGAAACGAACCCGTATTTTTAGCCAGCTATTTCTTCAGGAATGTTTTCTGCCGCTACGAGAATAAAGCAATAAAGCAGGCTTTATAACCCTAAAAATACCAAATACATTAGATAAAAGCAAACGGCCTCCACTTCTTCGCTTACGCGCCGTGTATTAATGCCGTTCCATATTGAGTTTTATATACTAGCATCTCTGCTTATAATTTCCAAATATTTTCGCATATTTTTTTCACTTTTTTCGCCACCTTCTGTCGTCACCGTGCGCACTTAATTCTATGACGTGCTCGGTGCGAAGTAAAAACTATGGAGGCGAGGGTAAGAGAACATAATATTTTTTGCGCTCTTTAAGCGCTACACGTACTCTTTAGCAGCTGGCGCTCAAACGCTCGCAGCTTTTAACGTTTCGAAAACTGGTTGAGGCGCATGGTTTCTTGTAACTGTTTATTTTTTTCCGTTCTTTTACACTGCTCACTGCAAAACAAAACAAAAGACAGCAACAAAAGTTGGCAGTGCGCATGTAGCGCACATTTTTGCATGATGACGTCAATCGGAAAAGCTCAGGATATAATAAATCAACAAATCCGCACACAACAAAGAAAAGCAACATAACTGCAAAACCTCCCATATATGTATGTATGTATATACAAATCGCTGGCAAAGGCAAAAGCAAAAACAAGCGCAGATAAGACTAGATGCCAGGCTAGCTGGCAGGCGTTATAAACAGCAGTCGCAACAACGCGGAAAAGCCGGCAGCAGTAAGTTCAACAATAACAATAGCACACGGCCACACAACAGCTACACATGCTGCACATTTGTTGTTTGCTGTTATAGTTTTGTTTTCGGTGAAAAATAAATAAATGGATTTACTGCTGACTGGTTTGGGTGCTTGAGCAACAAAGTGAGCATGCAGTCGCCGCCACAATCCCAAAAGCGTCACAACAATAACACAAGGCGCGGTAGAGGGCTGCTGATTCTGATGAAGGGAGCTTAGCGAGACGTGGGTGGCTGCCGCTTACATATGTATATATACTTAACAAGTGCATATTTGGCCAGCAGTGGGCGTAGGGTCGGCATGTATTTCTGCGCGCTTGTTTTTGGTGTTTCGGTTTTGCTGTTGGCAGCATTTATGCCAACAAAAAGTACACGCGACTGTATTTAATTGCTTTTGAGACATTTTCAAAAGGTCAACAACGCCAACGCAATGTTTTGGGATGCCGCTGGAAAGGAAATAAACCAAGAGGAGCAACCAAGAGAGGGCACGCGGGTCAGCTAAGCTGCTGGCATCTTAATGATGCAAGAAAAACAAGAAAAAAGTTTCCAAACTTATGCAAAGGTCAAACTGATATATTTATATATAAAAGCGCATTCCCCAGACACTTCGAACAGCACACCACTAAAGCATATAAAACTCAGCGTTTATGAAGTCACGCCGCGTCCACGACGTGCGAACCAACAAAAAAAAAGTCAAGTGTGAAAAATGTACGATTTTATATTACACTTGATGTCATCAACGCAAAGTGTATGCCAAACAATTTCGCCACAGATTTATTAGATCCGTTTGCCGCGCCGGCTTGTCAGAGAAGCTGTTTGCTGTGCGCTGCGTTGGCTGCGTCACGCAATTTTCGACGGCGCTCCTTTGTAGGCAGCCAGCCAACCCGTGCGCTGCGGGTCAAGCGCGTCTGTGCCAACTAAATAATCACTACTCGTTGAGCGCACGCATTTGTTGTGACGTCACACGCATTAACAACAGGCAGCAGCTCATTGACACACTCACACACGCGCGCAGCGTCCGTTGGATGCCTGCAAACAAAACGCTGACGTCAGTGAAGCGCATATTGCGCCCCAAAGGCAGCTGCGGCTAAAGCCCACATTTGTCGCAAGGCAAAACACGCAGCAAATAAGAAGCAGCAGCCGCAGCATATTAGCAAAAAGTATGAAAAAAACGGTAAAAGGCACACTCAGCATGTCATAAAAAGCCTGAATGCTTGAGTGCCTCAAGGCAGTGAAATGGCTGGTGTAAAAGTTGTTCAAATGTGTCAACGACAATGCGCTTGACACGCCAAAAATACAAAACAAAACAACGACAAAAAAATACAATAAAGAAAACGCTTTTGACACCAAAATGTAGGAATTTGTTTTGTGCAAAAATTGTGCTAAAAGGCTGCAGAAAAAATGAGGCCAAATGGTAAATGGAAATTACAAGTGAAAGATGTGGCCACCGCCTCTCCTCTTTAAAATGGTAAAAACCTCCTTCGAGCTAAATTTTGCCATTTTGAATTTAAGGAATTATTCAGATTCCATATGCCTTCTCTCTCTCTCTCCAAGCTCCTTAAAGTTCCATTTACCATTTTGAGTTTAAGAAGTCAATCAGATATGATATTTTCTCTCTATAACTCAAACAAAATTTTACAATTTTGAATTTAAGGAATCATTCAGATGCCATATGCTTTTCTCTTTCCCACTCTTGTTTTCCAAGCTCCTTAAAACTCCATTCCGAAACAACAGACGAAGTCAATAAAAAAATTTGCCATTAAACTGATTTCTTTGAACGATTTCGTCTGCCACCATAGCAGGATGCTTTTCAAACGAGATATCTCCAGTTCCACAGCAAGTAAGCGGATGTTTTAGAAAATAATCCTGTTTGTTTGTATTCGAAATGGTGAAAATATATATTTTCATTTTCATAAAAAAATATACACCAAATAATTCCCATCGATCCAATACACATTTAGTCATTACTATCACTAGATAACTGTTGCGGTAAAGCAGATATACGATTTTCCGAACTCTCATGCTCCAAAGGAGAATGCAGAGATGAATTCGAGGAGGAACTATGTGACGACGTGGTCCAAGCTTGACGACGTTGCCGCCGATTGCGGCGAACCAAACTAAGCACCGAGCCCACGACTGGCGCACCCATGGAAAGTGAGCTGCGGCGTAACTCGGCTGTGTGGGCGACTATATTTAACAAAAAGTTGATATTTAAAAGTATTAAAATATACGGACTGCTACAACACTACCTGAGGCCGGTCTTGACGTCTGTGCGGAAGCGTTGGCTTCATTCGCTGCAGGCTGAGGAGCCGTTGCAGGCCTATGCGTAACGGCAGGCACAGGCGCCAACGACGACGCGTTCGATTCGGCACGTGAAGAGTCAGAGTACAACTCACTCGAAAGCGATGAAACCTCGCCATCCGTTGAAGAGTTCCCGCCGGCTGCTTCAATGGTTACTGTCGCCTGTGCGACCACAGACGAATCACCCAGCGGTATGCCATCTAATACACGCAATGTAGGCACGCTGCGTTGCAATGTGCTGCGATAGAGTGGATTGTGTATAACGGAATTGCCTTGCAGCTCTAATTCCAACAAATTAGGGCAAAGCCCTAAGAAAGTGAGTAAACCCAAATCGCTGATGCGGTTATTTCGCACGCTCAGCCGCTGCAGTAACACCAAATCGGTGAGTGGGTCCACACGCTGTATCATGTTGCCATCTGCGATGATTACACGCACAGCCGGCAATCCGCTAGTGCCGTCAAAACTATTCAGCCCACAATTACTCACATTCAAATAGCTCAAGTGTAGGAGGCCATAACCGAGATCACGCAACGAGCAAAGCACACTGCCGCTCAAGTCGAGATGCTGTAGGCGTGGCAGAAAGAGTGGCAAACTTGCCAAACTGATGCTATAGGAGATGACACGTAGGCGTACAGTGTCCACATTATGCAAATCATTGCGACCGGTGACACGACGCTGTTTATTTGAAAATAAATAAATGAAAATTATAAAAACCTCGCACACATATTAACGACTACTCACCAGCAATTCATCTAGCGACGGCTCGGGCAGTTGTGGCGGCAAGTTTATTGGTAGTATCTGTACGACCGGCACCACAGGCCAGTAGTTCTCCTCCTCCAATAGCGCCAATTCGCGGTCAAACTCGCTGAACCGTTGCAATGGACGCACACGCACCGGATTCGTACTCAACGCAGGCAGTCGTCGTGCAGGCGCTTGCGTTGGTTGCTGGCCCGGTGGCTGTACACGTATTTCTACAGCGCCAGCTGGCAGCGGCTGCATGGGTGCGCCCACTGTGGGCACATCAGCAGCCGCCTCGGCAGAGTAGGAATTCTCCGGTGAAGATTCATCGTAGCCAATGGGTGCCTCCAAATTGGGCATTATTATGTGAGAATGTCGTGAAACCGATTCGTTGTAACATTTATGTGGCACTGAGAAATTGCAATATATTCGACTTATCGATCAAACTTGCGCCTGAGTATTGGTGTTGGCAAGGACAATCACTGTAGTTGGAGGACATTATAAAGAAAGTAAACAAATAAAGCAGAAGCGGCGTGTTTGTAAACAAAGTGGTGTGGTAAGCAAGTAAAAAATTGATAAAAAATAGTATATGATAATTAGTAATCAATCCGAAATTGATTATTTGTGAGTTCACCTCACCTTCATTTCATTATCTGAGGCCTCACAGTCTAATTAAGCAGCTAATAGTTATATAGGTTAGTTGTATAGTCATATAGGTTAGCTTCGGTTAGTTCAAGAGGTCGATGCTAAGAGAGATCTCACTTTGACAAATTAAAGTCCATTGTGATACACAAAATTTTATGTAACTGATCATAGAACCCTTACAAATTGACAAAACGCTTTGAGCGGATCACAAATTTTTTCAGTCTCGGTGAAGTCTCTTACTTCGCTGCAGATGTTGTATATATGTATTTCAACCTCCGTCTTCCAAGCGCTGTACAATGGAGAAGAAAGTTCCTGTGTGTCACCTACTCATCCTCCTTCCGGCAGATATATAAGGTAAATTGAATGAAATTTTAATGGAAAAACGAAAAAAGGCGGTTAAAGAGGTAACATTCAATACTCACATGATTTATTGAGAATTTTCGAAAAATACACGTACACAATACAGCCATCAGTCGCATAATCTAGCAGATCGCTTGTTACAATTGCCGATTACAAATATTTTATGCAAATAAACACAATTTTGACGCATTAACAGATATCACTTAGCACCTCTGAATATGTATTTATAAATGATTGATAGCTACCCGCTAGGAAATTGAAATACAAAAATGATTATTGTTTGAAATCTGTAAAAATTATCAAAAATTGAGCAGAGCGAGATATGGATATCTAAGTTTAGCTTTATAACTTCATATTTATACATTTCAGCGCACATAATCTTAAATCATAGTGTTCTAAGTAGAATCATATATATTTTTTTTCAATAAAAGTTGGAGAGTAGTCAAATCCGAGCCAAAAGCATACATATATACGATTATATTTAACGATTGATATTTAGAAGACTGAAAAACTTAATATACACTAACTTTTGCCTCCAGTCCGAATCCTAAACGAAGCAACTAATCCCAAGCATTAGGCCTAAATGCTCTACTGGGTTATTATGAGTACTTACAAGAGTGAGCTCGAAGCTAGTTCTGTAATAATTACGCACATGTGCACCCACAAAACAATCAACAACAAACACCGAAATAGCACTTTGTTTAAATACAATACAGTTGGTTGAACGCCCACAAGTGCATTAGGAAATTTCTTGGGCGTTTTTAGTGGACAGCCCTCTGCATCAAGTTGGTGATATATTACCGACTTTACGCAATGTGATTAGTGTCATGTAAATATAGCATGTTTGGACAGAAGTCGATAATATTTTATTCTTTGATTGATTTATCGCAGTGATTTAGATAGTTTTTGGAGATTTCGCTCTTCCAGTGATTGCGTGGACACCATTGCTTCCGTTGTTCACCCATGCGTCTCGAGTGGAAGGCGCATTTCGCTGCAGCATCATCTTCCATACGAACAACATGACTTAACCTGCGCTTAACCATAACCATGTCACCGTAGAGCTCATACAGTTCTTGGTTCCATGCTCTCTTTCTCTCCCTCGAAAGCTCCAAGTGCTTTTTCATCTCAGGTCATCTTCGTCCAACTTTCTGCACTGTATTATAGGACAGCAATAATGACATGCTGTTAAAGTGTAATTTTTTTTCATCAAGAGAGGAATCTGCTTCGCAATTGCCTACCCATCCCAAAGTAGCAGCTGTTGGCAAAAGTTATTCTGCGCTTGATCTCCATACTAAGATTATTTGTGGAATTTATGCTGATTCCTACGGTGACGTAGCTCCCAAGACGTGAGGAGTCTTTGAATGTAGCCAAAATGTATTTTGCCTTGCCATCGTATTGGTCGTAACCTTGGTTTTTTTTACGACCAGAATGGTTCATTAAAAATTTATAGTATTTTTGTGCAAATATATTTTAAAATTTATTGCTCATTACGTCATTATATAATCTAAGAAGTGATTTGCAGGTGTGTAAACCCAATAGTTGGAAAATAAAAATCTAAAATGTATCGACTAAATAAACTTTATACCAACAACTACAAAAGTATGAGTAAAAATTTACGACGAAAATATTTGTAAAATTTGATTTAACAAAACAAATCCAACACTACACTGTTCACCAGCCTTTCCTGCTGCAGGCAAGGACTCAGTTGAGCATACCCGATATTCTCCACACACTTATTTTGACCAACTCTTCTTCCTTCTACGATTACTGCCAATTAGTGCGCAAAGCGCCAATGTTTACTACCACACACTAGCCTTAATAGCATTTACTCCGTGTAGGTATACTGAAAGAGCGCCGCTGAGGGTGCACGCACCGGCACCAATTGGCTCTGCCCGTTCGGATTGCGGAAAACCATATAATCACGACCGTTAATCAAACGTCGTACACCACCCGCGCCACTGCCTTCATGCAGCTGACCATTGCCCAGTAGTACACCAGCACCGCTGCCTGCACCGGCCGCTAAGGTGCCAAAATTCGAGCCTCCGGCACCGAATTGGCCTGCGCGTCGCCAACGATGCAAGCTGCTTTCCTTACTCAAATGGCCTGCCTCATCCTGCTGGTGATGGCGATGATTGCTGCTGAAAATACTTTGATATGGTGGCGGTGGTGTAATGGTCGAACCCGAGGGTGAAGCAGTCAGACGTTGCTTGTCGCTGTCCGTCTCCAATTGACGCAACCAACGCGGTGCACGCACCGAAAGTCCATTTGTTGTGCGTCCGACGCCGTGACGCGCCCACTTGCTACCCTCATTACGTTGATTCAGGTAGCGGAATATAAGCTCGGTGAAGAAAACAACCATGGCGGTGACAAAGCCGGCGAACATAATGTAGTAGGTCATCATGAGATCGGTGTTTCGTAGCTGACGCTCGGTACCGGCCAAGTTCTGTGGGCATATTTCGGCATTTGGTAGATCTTTAGTCGACAGGTACTTAATAATGCCGGATTCCACGAGGTTGAGTAGTCTGAAAAATGATAAGGGAAAAGGGTTGGAATTTATTTACGGTAAACTAAGGAACCGGATTAAACTAGTTAAGTACATAAACGCCAAAATCGGAGTTCCGTTGACACAGTGAAATCAAACTTGAGAAACTCTGTTTCACGACAGAGACAAGAATGGTCGAAACCACAGACCTCACATGGCGATCTTGCGAAAGCAAAGACTTTTCTAATTATCGGTGATGACCAACGTATTCTAAGATTTACAAAATATGATCTATATCTCCGGGGCTTTAAGGGCCTTAAAAGCCGATCTCGAGGCATTAGGCCAATTTGAAAAATTACTTGAGATAAAGTTTTATAATAATATATTGTGCGCTAAGTTTAGGTTTCAACTTACTTGGGATCGAAGAGCTCACTCAAATTGGAGCCCAACGGATAGGCGAATGAACGATTCTTCTTCAAAAACGGCTCCTTAGCCATGGCGAAAGGACAGTGTAGCTTCTCGTCATTCATGCTAATGGTCTTGCGATAGCGATAGTCTGCGTAAAGCACATGATTAATAGCCGGGCGGTCGCGTACGAATACGTAGCCATCCTTTTCAACAAAATTCTGCAAATTAAAAGTGTCGTTCGAGCTGCTCGAAAATACGGCGTGATTGTTGCGTATCATATTTGTCAGCATGGATAGGCTTTCGTTGGTCTGGAATGGTGGAAAAGTTTCAATAAATATTTAGAATTAAAAATTTATATGGAGGCAGATATATTAATATATATTTTATAATTATATACTATAAAATGCCTATAGATATATGATTTAACTCGGCCTTTGGTACATGCATTTTATAGTGTAGTATATATATATTATAGTATTTTAATTACTCTACATGCAATAAGTAATTCATGTATTTAAATTTTTATTTAGAAAAAGTGTTTTTAATTACATGCACACACATCTGCACTTACATTCCTTATCGCATATTCCACGCCGCCGCCGCGTGCCGAAACAAAGTGTTTATTCTTATATAGTATATCGCTAACGGTATTATAGGGTAAAGTAAATTTAGATAGCGTGAGAAAAGCTGTTAAATTTGCAGTGTAGAATGAAGTCAATATCGTAATGAATATCCACCAGGTGGCAAATAGTAGGCGTGTTGAATCTGCAGCGTAGAAAAATAAAAAATATCAATTTTTTCATATGAGCTTATATGTTTGTTTTTATATTTATATTTGGCAAACATTAAAATATATGTTTGTTGTTGCATTTATATTTGACAAATATTACAATAATTAATTTGTGTGTGTAAAATATATTACATTTTTTCGATGCACTCTAAGCGCGCGTAAATATTTGCTGTGCTGATGATATGTAAATTGTTAAAATTACTAAAATTGATTTTTTTACTGGACTCGATGTCAGTAGCATGATTTATAAGCTTTGTAATAATTATAAAATCTCTTGCGTATAGAACCAATCAACAAAGCGTTTGCAACTACGGCTTTTATATCGTAAGTAAGGCAGTTGTACTTCTGTGTACGGGGCGTATGAGTAACATTTTATTCAGTACTTTAGACAGTTGGGCTTCCGAAGCCAGAAGGGGCGCGAATTATAATTATAACAAAAATAAAAATGTATCTGACTAATATTTTTGCCGTTATAACAACAAAAACAACGACTCCGGGAAGTGGCTACTTAACAGCCAACTTTAAAAACCAAAAAAAAATCATTAAATCACTTGAAATATGTTCACTTACCTGCGATCGGCGACAGTGTACTGCCCTGCTTCATCAATGCACCATACACAAACCATGCACAGTGACCCAGCGAGTAAGGCTTCTGCTCCTTATCACCAGTCAAACGATTACGCAATATAATGAGCATATAAATAATTGGTCCCACCGCCAATAGCGAAATGAAAATTAAGATCCAAACCCAAAAATCAAATGGTGCCATCAGACCCGAGCCAGTGGCCGATTCACGTGGACGTTGCATCACCATAATCCATTCACCCTCGTCCAAAGTGGTTGTCGAGTAGAAAACGAAGCTGTGTTGCTCGCTGAGCGTCGGTATAAAAGCAGCGGCCAAATCGGCTTCCTGCGAATAACCGGATTATGTAAAATGTTTTAAGTCAACTTCATACAACTTCCAGCTCAGCTGGTTGGAATTGAAAAATTATACAGTTGAATCATATTTTTAGTGCCCCGAGACAAAAAAATATTCAATTAGAAGTCTTGGAGTGTACTGAGAAGCCACTGAGTCCCATAATTACAGTTAAAAATGGTCTAAGATGAACATCTAGAAAGCTTTTCGGTTTCTCAGCTCCTTATATAATGTATACATATTAACTCCATAACTTTGTTCCAGCATTCTAAAAGTCTCAAACTTGCCCCTTTACTCACCGAGTTATTCAGCATCTTTATAAGACTCTTCTCATAGTCCTCTCTCGAACCAATGATATTATCTTCCGGCACCACAACTTCATAGGTGAATTGCATCTGCTCCTGCAAGAAGTCGATCAACTCAAACGCCACACCCTTGCCCACTCGCGTGTCATTCTCCATAACCGTATAGCTGAGCGGATAATCCTCCAGCGTAGCAATCACCAATTTGCGACCCTTTATCCACTCTCTTAGCTTATCCATTTTCTCCTTCTTAGCGATGATTGTTTTTACCGTTTCCAGTGGTGCATCATCCAAGGATGGCTCGTCAACTGCCAAATCGGGCGATATAGTAACAACGGTATTATTTTCATCTAACTCTATTAGACCCTCAGGTAGACGTATATCCGTTAGATTTGCACACGTGAGACACAACGCCGCCGAAAGTATTAAGTCGAAGCCGGTCATTGCAAAATGCGCTGAACTTTACACAAATGTATTTATTTTTTTTTTTATTTTTTATTTAATATTTGTAACTGACGATGATGAGATGTTGTTAAACTTAATAATATGCCACGGTGAATTTTTATATTTACACATAGCGGCGAGGTTTAGCAGTCACGAGACATGCAGTTGTTCTACAAGGTTACTTGAATCCTGAAAGTGTGGACTATTATTACTTACATATATTAATTCTTTTCTAATTTATTTTATTTTTTACTCTTTTAAGATTTAACTAAAAGTTCAACGAAATATCGGAAAACCTATAACGTATAATATAAAGTATCTCCGTTCTTCAGTCTATTTAGTCACTCAGTTTATGAGATATGACATGAGATCTCAAA
Organism: Bactrocera dorsalis; assembly: GCF_023373825.1. NCBI lineage: Eukaryota > Metazoa > Arthropoda > Insecta > Diptera > Tephritidae > Bactrocera > Bactrocera dorsalis. Next base: position 73,790,897 of record NC_064307.1, on the reverse strand, counting down.
TTTGGCACACTTTGGCACGCTGCCATACAAACTGAACGATCAGAATCAAGTGCTTGTATGGAAAGCTTCCTCATTTCATGAGATATCTTCACGAAATTTGCCATGGCTTACTGCCTAAGCCAAGGGTGCAATCTCCGAAAAAATTGGTAAGATCGGTTCATTATAACATATAGTTGCCATACAAAGCGACCGATTAAATTATTATTTAAAACGCTTTTTTAATTTTTTTTAGTGAAGTATAATGTTAATGAGAGCATGTCTTTTTATTATATTTTTTAAAAAATGTCTTGTTAGTCTTTTTTACATTATTTAAAAATATTTTTTTATTAATAAATTTTTTTATATTATTAATTTTTTATTTTGTTTTATTTAAAACACTTATTTACTTTATTTTTTTAACAAAGATATAATTTTTATAAATTTTTTTCTAAATATAGTTTTAATAAATATATTTTTTTTTAGCTTTTTAAAGAATTTTTCATTTGCATTATTTATTTTTATTTATTTTATTTTTTTCAAGTAAATTTTTATAGTGTATGTATTTTTATTTTTTTTTTTGGCTTTTAAATTGCGCGATAATTTTTTTCCAACCAAAAATATTTGTGTTGTTGTTTTTATATATTTATTTTTTTTTTTGTTTCCATAAATAATTTTAATTTTCTTAGAAATATTTGTTTTTCCAAAAAAGAAAAAAATGTGTTTCTGGATTTTCAAACATTTTTGTTTTTTATTTAAAAATTTATTTTATTTTTTATCATAAATATATATAATTTTTGGTATTTTGTTATAAAATTTTGTGTTTCCAAAAAAATTAATAAATTTTTTTTTGTTTTTTTCTTCAAAATTTTTTTTTATTTTTAGTCATAAATACATTTTTAACTTTTCATAGAAAAAACTTTTTATCCAAAATAGAAAAAAAAATGGTTTTTAGCTATTCAAATATTTTTATTTTTTACTTTAAATTTTTTTTTTAATTTTTATCATAAATATATTTTTTGTACTTTCTTATAAAATTTTGTTTTTTTCCAAAACTGGAAAGAATTTGTTTCTAGATATTCAGATAATTTTTTTTGTTATTTGTTTTTACTTTTATTTAATTAAATAATTTTATTTTGTATCACAAATATATTTTTCTTAATAATATTTCAAATTTATCACCCTCTCACTCACTTGAATAATAACGACTATTTCACATTGAAAAATCCTTACCGTCGCTTTGTGGCATTCAACAATTTCTCTACTAAAATTCGATTTTCAAGTTTTTCCCGCTTTTCCAACCGTTTTTCACCAACGCGCGACATTAACTGTGCTATGGATCTGTGGATGAAATCTAAAAAAATAATTTCACTATTGTCATAAAAAATTATAATCCACTAGGGCACTAACACAAATCTATGGTCAGTCAATACAAAGGCAAACACAAATTATAATAATAATTTTATGCACACGCACACATACAAGGGTACTTACAGTCTTTCTTATGTATGCATGAATGAGAAGTCAACACAGACTGAGCAATAAGCCTACACACACATATATTATTATGCCAATGCATACAATTAAAGCGCCGTTACCATACAAATATGACGCCTGTATGTGTGGGTGTAAATGTGAAACGTGTGTTAGTGTGTGTGTTTGTCTGCAATGTAAACAATATTACGCGGTCAGCAGTCAACGGTCAGCGAAAGTACACCAACTGCAACGAAATGCTTTTTAATGAGTTCCCTTGCAACTAAATGTGTGTACGTGTGTATGTGTGTGTATATGTAGGCATATGTATGTGTGCTCATATAACAATAATGCATTAATAACAACAAAAGCAAACAAAAGTAAAATAATAAACACATATACTGTACAAATACATATACATATATACAATAACGTGCACACATACACACATGTGAACATACACATACAGCGACCAAACTATTTAAATATATGCGCTGTGCTACCACTTTACATTATCTAAGCGAAAGCGCACACTTCGAAGCAATTTAGTTAGTTTACATGTAGTGGCGACTTTCTGCGATTTGGACTGGCTGATGAGGCATGACATTGAATATTTGTTTGTACACAGGTTGCGCATTGTTTAGCCAATAATTTGGAATGTAACATTTTTATTAGCCACGCGTACAGCGGCTTAGTTGCTGAGTAAAACATAAAAATTGCCTGTAAGCATGTGTAATGAGCTCCAGCAAGCGAGCGAGCGAGTGAGTGCTTTGTTGACAATTTGACAGTGGTGAATGAATAATGCTTTATTAGCCGATAATTAACGATGTACGATTATAGAAAGTGGATTTTTCACCGCTGTCAATGCGACAAAATGATTTCGATCGCTTTCAGTGTAATACTTGTAATTGCGCCGATTTTTCTTTATTAGCAGCAAAACAGCTGCGTTCTTTCAGCTACAAGGTGACTGGATATCGCTTTGGAGGAATGAATTTAATGGGGAATGGATATTAAGACGAACAGCAGTTTGATAGTAAAGCGGTTAGAGCAAGCTTGAGCTCTCAAATAAAACCTAAACTTGTTTTTTATATAGATCATTTTTGAAGATCTTTATCTTAATGTTGATCGGTCAGTTCGAATCGCAACAACATATATGCTACAGTGGTCCGATTTGAACAATTTCTTTGGAATGTTTTTTGAAGAATTCCAATCAAAAAGTAGTCAATTGCCACTGCCTTTTTCCCACTATCAGTATCTGAACCAAGTTTAAGCTGTGGTATCATGTTCAAGTGACTTTATTGTCAATTAAATATTTAAATTAACCTTTAATTCAACAGCAAATTATGATAAATTAGCAAACTTTATAAATCTGTAATCCCCCTAGGTGTGTCTTAACCAAGCAACAGCTGAGTGCAGCCAAAAGTGAGCCCTAATTGTAATTACATCTCTAGGCAATATTAGCAAAATGAAAAACAAAAAACATTCTCCACTTTAATAGCTGCTTCAACGTGCAAATACAATGTTTATACTTTAAATGATTTACTTTATAACTTCCGCGCACCCCCCGCTGTAAATTACGTTTAAATGTCATTTAAGCGACATAAATATTTAAACTGGCCTGACTGACCTGGCTGCGAGGCAGACGGGTGAGTAATTGATCGACACTTTGAACTTAACTCCCCTTTCTCGGCTATTTGCCAAGCAATTAGTTAGTAAATGCACGCAAAACACACACATTCATGATTACATATATCTAAATATATACATACATATATACAAATAATGAGGCAAATAGCTATCGTCCTACAACGTAACAGTTGATGAACTTGCTGTGCTCAACTGTTGATTTTAAGCTTATTTTAGTTTGAAAATTATACTGACATTCGAAAATTCTTTGTAAGAGGCTGAAAAGAGAACGAACCCTCTTTTTCTCTGCTTTGAATAGTTGGTAGGCTTTGCAATTTGTTGAGAATTATCCATCTTAGAAAGTGTATAGAAACTTGAGATAGTACAACTAGCTCTGATATATTTTAAAAAAATTCGTACTCAATCATAAAAATCAGCCCTCGCTAATATTTTTATTAATATATGCAATTATAGATACATATATATATATATAACGTTAAACTTATATAGTGTAGTAGTAGTATGGATTAAGTAAACAAACTCGTGCGGTGCTACATGACGTATACGTAACATTCAATATTCAATGTAAATTCGTATACATTTCCCTTGCGCATAATGAGTCCCGAAGGAGTTAATTCCGTATTATAACTTTATTTTTTGCTTATTTAGTAAATTGTAGTGACCTAATAACGTAGCTCCGCAGCTACAGTATACATACATATGTATATATAAGTACTTTCATATACTTTTTAAATTTGCCTTTTAACAGCCACGGCAAAGCAGTACTGAAAATGTTTAACTACATATTGTTAAATCTATCATTATGCACCCGCGTGGTGTCTGCTATGTAATCTCGCTTGGAAAATCAAGTCAAGTTCAAGTTTAATGGTTCCATGCCGTCTCTTGCGGATTTTAACGTGTGTACACTTACATAAACATGTATGTATGCACTTGGGTCACTACATATACATATATATAATTACATAAATATACATTGAACATAGGTTTACAGTTACTTACATACATTATGTCCATACATTTGGAGTGTGGACCTTGTCAAGTGGTATTTTTTGCTTCTTATTTGGCTCAAGGTTAGCAAAATAAATGTTAATAAATTCAATCATACACACGTATGTTGTCATTATGCACGACCTTTTTACATTTACTTCTTTAATTATTTATTTACTTTTTAATTTTTTTATTATAGACCTATTTTTTTGACTAGAACAGGATATATTGAGTATTGAGTTTACCATGAAGCTTATAACCCCTAAAAGGAAGCCTCGGAGATCTTCTATAAATGATCAGTGTGATGAGCCATGTTCGTCTGCTCATACATCCGTCTAAACACATACATACTTGCCTCTCAGTTTTCTTCTCAAGAAGCTGTTCATTATTGAAACCGTTGATATCGAACCAATAAAGCGTATATGTAGCTTCCATACAAACAAACCGATCACAATGAAGATAAACGATCTTTTTCTGCGCATGAGCACCCGATGTTAGACGGTTGCACTTAGGCCGTCATTAGGATCATTGTGCTGGCGAGTAGTACCCAATTTAAACCTTCTCCAGCAAACCTGATTATCGTTCATTCCAGCTGCTCAAGTTGGAGAGCCAGAGCCGTGGAATATTTCCCTTCTCATGTACACTACTGTTAGTTATCTTATTCAATAGTATATCCCCTTCCATATCCCTATAAGTGCTCAACTGTTGATTCTTGGAAATTTCTTTAAATATACATACATACCTAACGGCACATATACATATGTGCTAATACCATACAACAATAGAAACAACCATAATTTTGTGCACAATTATGTAATCATAACATTAATTATTTATTTGCGAAATTATAATCTCTTCTAATCAAATTCCATTTGTATGTGTATGTGTGTGTGTAGTACTCGTATATAATTTTAATTTGATTTGCTTAGCCATCGATGAACAATTATCGAATTACAATTTCTCCAAGCTTTCACATACGTAAATGTAAGTGTGTGTGTGTCGTTAGAGTACTGTGCATATGTAAATATGTCGGCATGCCTGTATATATACTATATATACAATAAAATGTATCAATTGTTCAATTTTTCGAAATCAATTAATTTCAATAATTAGAATTACATACAAAATCGTAGAATTAGACTTAGAATGTAAGAATTTCAAATTTCCATACATATACATATACATGTATGTACATATGTATATGAATTTACTCAGTGCTGCTTGTTAGCTGAATTTCATTTATAATATAATATTTGGTCTCAATTAAAAATAGCAATTTTCAAGTTAAATGGTTTTTAGAAAATAGTTTTGAAAATCAATTTTTGTTTTGTGTTTTTCATAACAACTGTTTTAGGTTAGATTTCCTAATAGGAGTTAGTGTTTCATTTTATTTATTATTAATGAATTTGCTTTCAAACAGTTTGATTGAATTTTATTTTCCGAAAAAAAATAATTTTGGAATAACATTTTTATTATATTTTTTTTACAAAGTAGGTTAGTTATGATTTTACAGTAAATATTTTAGTTTCTTTAAAAGTTTTGATTTACTAAATTTTTTTTAATCAATTCCATTTAAAATAAGCTCCATGCAAGTTATGTTGATTTCGGGTGAAAGCTCAAAGCTCGAAGCTTGTATGGCAAGCATTTGTTAGGCAAATTTTAAAATCAAATGTTAAGTATTTAAAACGAGTCATCTATACTTTTATAAAATTTACACACGCTTAGAAGTTATTGCAGGTTTTTTTTAGTATGGAAGCTTAAAGCTTTCAATATCGAAACTCGCTAAACATTTGGTACGTTTTACCTGACAACAAAATAAAACACAAATATTTATGTGCAAAACTTAAGCTGCAGCAATTCTTTACAGCTTTCATAGAGTTAAGAAGAGATCCGGTTTTGAGTGACACAAAGCTCATTCAAGAAGACTAAGCTAAACTAGAAGCAATCTTAAATCATTACAATTTTTCATGCAGTTTTCACAGAAAAGCTTGTAGCTAGAGCTTTAATGCATGAGCTTTTGACAAAAAATTACTTAGCAAAAGTTTATGATAAAAAGCGTTGGCAAGTTTAGTTATCAACTTTTGTTCACGAATGCTCTGGTTTAATAAAAAAAACACTATTTTTATACGAGTTGCTGCAATTCGTAAGTTTATGCATTCCACTTTTAAATTTAAATTCAATATCTCAGCATGTCTTAACAGCTTTAGCAATTGATTGTGAATAGCTTTTCATTATTAAGTTATAGAATAAAAATCCTGAGAAGTTTTTGAATTTTAGCTGTCTAGATCTCATAGTTTTGGAAAAAGCTCGATGGACTTCACAGTTTTCGAAAAGCTTCAAAGTATATCACTAACATTTTATCATAAATTTCTTTATATTTTCCAAGAATTTTTAGCTTTCTAGACCATAGTGTTGAAAAAAGCTCATTGGACTTCATAGTTTTCGAAAAGCTTCAAAGTATATCTCATAATTTTTTTTGTAAATTTTGCAAGTACTTTCACTATATTTTATAAAAATATTAAGCTTTCTAGATCTCATAGTTTTGGAAAAAACTCAATAGACTTCATAGTTTTGGAAAAAGCTTCAAGGAATATCATTAACAATTTTACATAAAATTCGTAAGTATTTTTTTTACTTTCCAAAAATTTAAGGCCTTCTAGACCTCATAGCTTTCGAAAATAGATTTCAAAATTTTGGAAAAAGCTTCAAATAATGCCAATCACTTATTTGTAGTAAATTTCGCAAGCATTTTCATAACATTTCTAAGCATCCAAAGCTTCTTATTGCAATATATTTTATATATATTCTGAGAAGCTTTCAAGTAGCAGAGCTTTTTAAACCATGCTTAGCTTACAGCTGACATTAAACGTGTATTTTTTATAACTTGAAATTTCAGCAATTTTCATCGTTTTTTAGGGAATTACTAAGTGCTTATCAGTGCAGTAAACTAATGTTAATGTATAAATAAATAATGGATGAAGAAGGTGGAATATGGACTCCTTATGGGCCAGCAGTTCAACTACAAAACTAAATAATTTTGCATTACATTTCAATAATTTATAACGTTATATAAGCTTGTATATATAAAATTGTATGCAAAAGTGCAAAATATATATATCATTTCTTTTTGGAATAGTAATCTTATAATGAAAAAAATATATATAAGAAAAAGAGACTAGCAATGCTAATTGAAGCGTAGCCATATAGCCTATTTCTCCATGCTGCCACAAACCACCTACTCAACGAGAAATTAGTCGTATTTTTCATTTGCTGCATACGCATGCGCTTAGTTGCCATCTAAAGCGAGACTGAGCCCTCCGCCAGCATTCTTTGAAGGCGTTATTTTCTCCAATTTCAGTATTAGCGCTGTTATGACACAAGCGCCTGCCTCCTTCGTAAACCACGTCATGTCTTTGAGCGATGCGCTCGACGCTGAGCCCGCACTCAAGCTGCCGGCGCCACCGCTGCTGCTGCTGCTCTGTTCGAGCGTTAAACCGCTGCTCGATTCATGCGGATGCAACAAGTCCGCCGACGAACGGCGCTCCAATAAGCTAAGCGCGGCCGCTGCAGCGCTCGATGAGGCCCCCACCGCGGCATTCACATTCATTTTGCTGCTATTCGTCAGGCAGAGCGATTGCCGACGCACGTACACCTCGAAAGCGGTGCCGATACGATACGAATGCGAGTTGACATTGTATTTATGTTGACTGTTCATTGACACAATACCGGCAGCGTTCGGTGAGAAGTGCAATTCCAGGCGCGTGCCGGGCTCATCCTTCTGATTGCTGAGGCTGGTGTGCGATTCGCAGCTTGACTCCAACGGCAGTGGTTGACCATGATCCAGTATGGCGCGGATTTTGTCGACACGCGTCATGTAGTAGAGCGGCAGCCACTCGCCGGTGTCGAGCGAATGCTGCGCGGCGGCCGAGTTGACCGTTTGCTGATTCAACTTGAAATAGACCCAACCGTGTAGCTTTTCCGATGTGAAAGCATTGCAGTGCGCGCAAAAGCAAATGGGATCGGTTAGCGGTTGGAAGAAGGATTGTGGCAAAACGAGTGAAGTACGAAACTGTTGCACTAACTTCAGATATTCACAATCCTTACGTTCGATGGATGGTATCGACTGCAGCGAATCAAATTGTGTGGACGTTGATGTCGACGAGAGTGGACCGAAATTTGCCGATAAAGGTTGACTCAACTGCTGATAGCGTAAACGCAACAAGTCATGTTGTTGTTGCAATAGCAACAAATGATCCAAATTGTCATTGTCTTCAAGATCGTCATTATCATCGTCGTCGTCATCATCATCATCGTCATCGTCGTCCACATCGTCCCCTTCTTCGGCGCGCTCCTCCACCGCATGCTCGTGTGCACCAACATTACCGACAGTGCCATCTAAGTTAGCAGTGGTCACGCCCACTGCGGCTGCAGCATCAACCGTGGCGCTGGCAGTTAAGTTGCTATCGGTTTCGGACGCGCGTTCATTAGCTGTCATGTTATCGGCCACTGTTGCATTAGCATTTGCGCCATGTATACCAACGCTGCTAACTAGCTGTTCTAACGCATCCAAATTGTTGGAGGAACGCTGAGCGCTGAGTAAATTCTCTTTGGAACTGCAGCGTCGCAGTTCGCTTTGCAGTGACATGCCGCCCACAGCGCCAGCCTCTTCGAGCGCTTCGTAATCTTTATTCGTATCATGGACGTAAGGAGCAGTGGTTGTTGTAGTAGCGGCGCCGTTGTTATTACCTGTAGCAGCCGCGTTTGGTGCGCCGGATGTTGAGGCCGCTGCAGTGTCAGCAACAGCGCCACCTGGCGTTGTGGAGTTAGCCGACGCATTCAGTGCGTTTTGAAAACGTTGCGTACTCTGACTGCGTTGAATATTTAGATTGGTATTGTGTTGCAGTTGTAAGGACTCGCGTAGACAGCTGGAAATGAGAGCGTGAGAGCAGAAATTTATCCTATATGAAGCTGTATTTGTAAATATAAAGAGTATAGAGAGAAATGAGAGATTATAGCCGAGTCGATTTAGTCATGTTCGAAGCAGTCCCTCAGTTTTTGAGATATCGTTTCGAAATTTTGCACAAAACCTTTTCTATCCAAAAAGCATACTGGTCGGCTCATATCAGACTATTAGAGTGCATTGCTGCCATATGAACTGCTCGATCCAAATAAGTTTTTGTATCGAACACTTTTTATTTGAAAAGGTATATTGACGAGATTTTGGGGTCGATTCTGGATAAGTAGGAGTTTAATCTGCTACAGTAACGCAGTAACGAACTGTGCAAGGGTTACTCTCGTTTTTCGCGACAAATCAAGCTCTTTGTCTGTGACGGGTGGTTTGACTCCGAGTACATCTTTCACTGGAAGAGAGTCAGTGAAAGTGTTTATGGCGGTCAGTGATTGTCGGAAGTTTGTTGCGTCCGAAGTCTGGTCGGCGTACTGTCTAATGTCGTCGACGTTGTTGAGAAATAACCTCTTGATGTTCCAGGAAGCTGGTGACTGCAGGGGTGATTTCCGCGAAAACATCTCAGCAGGAACTGCCTGGGAAAGAGTTCCTTAACGGGCCTCACCATGTAGGTGTTCGATAGGAGACATCAAGAGGCATCCTGTCGAGTTCAGTGTTCTGACAAGTCTGAAGCTTCTTCATCTGCGTTCCACTGCATCCAGGCGACAATAACAACAAACTCAATAATAACTCGGTTACTTACCACGAAGTGTTAGCTGCATTCGACTCCACAGCACGATTTTGCTCCAGTGTACGATTTTTAATCGAAATATTCAACAATAAATTCTCCGACACGCTCTCCATCACCGAACGATTCCTGTTGCGGGTTAAGAAATATATTTAGAATACATTAAATCAAATAAAAATTGGTTTTTACTAACATTGCCGCATTGCTGGTACCACTGCCCGCAGCCACACCGCCTACTGCGCCGCCGCTTGTCTGCATTGCCTGCTGCTGCTGTTGCGACAGCTGTTCCGTTTCCTTTTCATGCATCTCCAAATCGGCCTTTTCACATTGTGGCACACCGCCATCCTGCTCCTGCAAATTATCGTATTCCAACGCGGCGGCCTCTTCAATAATCGGCGTACTATTGCGGCCTACATCGTTGCTGGTAATGAGCGAAATTTTCTCACATTTTCCGTAGAGATCGAAGACGGGATAGACGTGATTGGGTAAACCGGCCGCCAAGTCTTCCAAATTAATGGAACCAACCATTATTACTGTGAAAAAAGCTTGATACAAAAAGTACATTAAAATATTTGTGGCGTACTCACCCAACATGCCGACATTCGAGAGTGTCATGGTGATGACTGTACCCGGCTGTATTTGTTCCAGCGCTTCGCCATACTTCGAGGCTATCTTTTGACCGTTTATATTGATGTAATCGTGGGTGGCCACCCAGCACGGACGCTTACAATGCAAAATAGAGATCGGCAATTGTGACACGCTTGTGGGTTGCGGGCAGGCTGCGACCACACCGACGCCTATTGTGCCCTTCCATTTGGGATTCACTGCGTCCACTTTGATCTGTAGATTGCGAGGTTAATTGCATATTTAATAAAAAAAAAACACGCTTTTCCACTCACACTAATGCTCTCGCCCTTGCATAACGGTTTGCCCACAAATACGACGCCTTGATTGTAAGACTGTACGCGCATCGCCGAACGATGTTCATCCAAGAGTCGCACATGTTTGCCATGCAGCTCGGAGAACTCATAAGTTTGCATCTCCGAATCGATTGATTCCAGCATCGAGTCTTGTTTATTGAGCGGATCAACACCAAAGTCGAGCGAGTCTTGTAGGCGTAAACTACACGGACGCAGCGGTGAAGTCGGACCTTGTGAAGAGATCACTTGCACGGCCATGGTAGAGCCTTGCAGTTCAACAACGACGTAGACATCCTAGTAGAGTACGAGGTGCACTTTAAATATGAATACCGTAATAATATATGCAGCACCGTTACTCACATTGGGCACATTCTGAAAGTGTATATTCATGTCCTCCGAGTTCAGCAGTATGCGCAGAGTGCGCGCTGGCGTCAGCTCGAGCGCAATACGATCACCAACCCGCAGCCACTCCAAAGAAGCCATGGAACGCTGCAGCAGCGTCGAATTGTGACGCACCTCATTGCCGGATACATACCAGACATTGGCAGGTATGCGTTTAATACTTAACGGTATATTCTTGCGCACATAGTCGTCGGAGAGATTCAAATCGGTAACACCGATATTTAGACAGCCTTTGAAATGCAAAAAAAAACCTTTTTCTATTTGAAAACTATTTAACTACAAAACAATCACATACCTGCGAATAACGAATTGTGCGAGATCAATTTGATTTCGAATGGCGCACCCACACTCAGCGGATGCTCGGAGAAAACCACACAGCGCGAGAGTGCCGCCGAAGCGCCGGTAATACGTGATGCCACCGTCCAGCTTTGCGATAAAGTCACATTGCCCGATATGCAGGTCCAACGATGCTTCAACTCCGACGTTGCCGGCTGTATAACCGAAGTTGCTTGACAGCTTTGAGAATTCTCACTAGTCGCATATGGCGCACGTATGTCTGGCTGCGATTGTGTGAGCGTCACTTGCGCACACTGGCCATACAAATCGATTACTGCCCACACATTCGGCATACGACACTCACAAGCTGGGCCCTGATCGACGCCATCGATGAAGAAATGCACATAATCACCATTACGCATTACACCGACACGTGTATCCTCGCCCAAGCTATCCAAATCGATGAGCACATTGGAGCGTATAGTTTTACGATTATGAAAGATCATCGAGCCACAGAGTATTATCATATCGTTGGCATCCAAGTCGGTTGCATTGGCGGCGAGTTGTATATCCTCGGGACGTGTACCCGTCACGCCGATCTCTATGTTGCCCGACCAGTGACGCACCATAATATCGAGTACAACCTCGAAGAGTTCGCGTTGACGTAACGGACGATTACTGAAGACTATGGCATCATTGAATTCGGCCAGCGAATTGGGACGGGAGGCGGTGAGACCGCCATTTGAGATGCCAGCATTTTTACCTAAACATAACCAACAAACGATAATTTTAGAACCCACCAAATCACTGATTGCGAATAGTCCATTTTACCGACCGTGTATGCTATGGAAGCGCAAGGGTGGCTCACTGTAGAGCGTTGTATTGGAGATGGTTGAATTTCCCGTATCCGGACTGCCACATTCAGATGTGTCTATTATGCTAGCCTGCGCCGCCTGACCGTAGAGATCGATAACACCAAAGACGCGTTCGGGCACATTGGTCGCTGCCGGTCCTTGATCTACGCCATTTACCCAGAAATGTAACGTGCCGTCATCTTTGCGCACGACACCCACACGATCGCCGACCTGCAAACGATCAAGATTCTGACCATATTGCTCAATGACCGTAATGCCGTTATGCATAACACCATTGCCCGTCATCATCCAAGTGCCGGAGCTGTAAGATAACCAATTGATTAAGTTTACGTTTTAATTTCGAAAATTTCAGTGTTGACGTGTAATTGTAGGGGGTCCTACCGCACATTGGTCATGGTAAAAGGAAAGTCTAACTCTTCAGCGCTGTGCGTAGTCACACCCATCTCTACCGAGCCGGCCCATTTGGTAACGACACGTTCAAGCCGCACTTGAAACAGTTCATTTGGACGTAAAGGACGACGAGTTAGCACAACTCCGTTGTTGAAGTCATCAGATGCACTGGAAATATAAAATTCGTGATGTTAAGTTATTTAAAACTCATGCGGTAAATTCGCGGGAAGCTGGCTGCCAGCTGCCTATATAAGCAGAGCAGGCACGGTGCCTGGCCAGTGCTTGGGTGACCGTCGCGCTGTGATGTCATTTTATTTGAAAGTCATGCGGTAAATTCGCGGGAAGCTGGCTGCCAGCTGCCTATATAAGCAGAGCAGGCACGGTGCCTGGCCAGTGCTTGGGTGACCGTCGCGCTGTGATGTCATTTTATTTGAAAGTCATGCGGTAAATTCGCGGGAAGCTGGCTGCCAGCTGCCTATATAAGCAGAGCAGGCACGGTGCCTGGCCAGTGCTTGGGTGACCGTCGCGCTGTGATGTCATTTTATTTGAAAGTCATGCGGTAAATTCGCGGGAAGCTGGCTGCCAGCTGCCTATATAAGCAGAGCAGGCACGGTGCCTAGCCAGTGCTTGGGTGACCGTCGCGCTGTGATGTCATTTTATTTGAAAGTCATGCGGTAAATTCGCGGGAGGCTGGCCGCCAGCTGTCTATATAAGCAGAGCAGGCGCGGTGCCTAGCCAGTCTTGGGTGACCGTCGCGCTGTGATGTCATTTTATTTGAAAGTCATGCGGTAAATTCGCGGGAAGCTGGCTGCCAGCTGCCTATATAAGCAGAGCAGGCACGGTGCCTAGCCAGTGCTTGGGTGACCGTCGCGCTGTGATGTCATTTTATTTGAAAGTCATGCGGTAAATTCGCGGGAAGCTGGCTGCCAGCTGCCTATATAAGCAGAGCAGGCACGGTGCCTGGCCAGTGCTAGGGTGACCGTCGCGCTGTGATGTTATGTTATTTGAAAGTCATGCGGTAAATTCGCGGGAAGCTGGCCGCCAGCTGTCTATATAAGCAGAGCAGGCGCGGTGCCTGGCCAGAGCTTGGGTGACCGTCGCGCTGTGGTGTCATTTTATTTGAAAGTCATGCGGTAAATTCGCGGGAAGCTGACTGCCAGCTGTCTATATAAGCAGAGCAGGCGCGGTGCCTGGCCAGTGCTTGGGTGACCGTCGCGCTGTGATGTTATGTTATTTGAAAGTCATGCGGTAAATTCGCGGGAAGCTGGCTGCCAGCTGCCTATATAAGCAGAGCAGGCGCGGTGCCTGGCCAGTGCTTGGGTGACCGTCGCGCTGTGATGTTATGTTATTTGAAAGTCATGCGGTAAATTCGCGGGAAGCTGGCTGCCAGCTGCCTATATAAGCGGAGCAGGCGCGGTGCCTAGCTAGTCCTTGGGTGACCGTCGCGCTGTGATGTCATGTTATTTGAAAGTCATATGTTGAAATCGCGGGAAGCTGGCTGCCAGCTGCCTATATAAGCAGAGCAGGCACGGTGCCTGGCCAGTGCTTGGGTGACCGTCTCGCTGTGATGTCATGTTATTTGAAAGTCATGCGGTAAATTCGCGGGAAGCTGGCTGCCAGCTGCCTATATAAGCAGAGCAGGCACGGTGCCTGGCCAGTGCTTGGGTGACCGTCGCGCTGTGATGTCATGTTATTTGAAAGCCATATGTTGAATTCGCGGGAAGCTGGCTGCCAGCTGCCTATATAAGCAGAGCAGGCACGGTGCCTGGCCAGTGCTTGGGTGACTGTCGCGCCGCGATGTGATGTTATTTGAAATCCATTTGTTTAATTCGCGGGAAGCTGGCTGCCAGCTGCCTATATAAGCAGAGCAGGCACGGTGCCTGGCCAGTGCTTGGGTGACCGTCGCGCTGTGATGTCATGTTATTTGAAAGTCATGCGGTAAATTCGCGGGAGGCTGGCTGCAAGCTGGCTATATAAAGCAGAGCAGGCACGGTGCCTGGCCAGTGCTTGGGTGACCGTCGCGCTGTGATGTCATGTTATTTGAAAATCGTATGTTAAAATTCGCGGGAAAAGCTGACTGCCAGCTGGCTATATAAGCAGAGCAGACACGGTGCCTGGGCCAGTGCTTGGGTGACCGTTCGCGCTGTGATGTCATGTATTTGAAAATCCGTATGTTAAATTCGCGGAAGCTGACTGCCAGCTGGCTATAATAAGCAGAGCAGGCACGGTGCCTGGCCAAGTGCTTGGGTGACCGTCGCTAGCTGTGATGTTATGTTATTTGAAAGTCATATGTTGAATTCGCGGGAAGCTGACTGCCAGCTGGCTATATAAGCAGAGCAGGCACAGTGACTAGCCACTGCTTGGGTGACTGTCGCGCCGTGATGTTCGCGGGAAGCTGGCTGCCAGCTGCCTATATAAGCAGAGCAGGCACAGTGCCTGGCCACTGCTTGGGTGACCGTCCCGCTGTGGTGTCATGTTATTTGAAAGTCATTTGTTAAATTCGCGGGAAGCTGGCCGCCAGTTGGCTATATAAGCAGAGCAGGCACAGTACCTGGCCACTGCTTGGGTGACTGTCGCGCTGTGTGTTATGTTATGTGAAAGTCATGCGGTAAATTCGCGGGGAAGCTGGCTGCCAGCTGCCTATATAAGCAGAGCAGGCACGGTGCCTGGCCAGTGCTTGGGTGACCGTCGCGCTGTGATGTCATGTTATTTGAAATCGTATGTTTAAATTCGCGGGAAGCTGGCTGCCAGCTGTCTATATAAGCCGAGCAGGCACGGTGCCTGGCCATGTGCTTGGGTGACCGTCGCGCTGTGATGTTATGTTATTTGAAAGTCATATGTTTGAATTCGCGGGAAGCTGACTGCCAGCTGGCTATATAAGCCAGAGCAGGCACGGTGCCTAGCCAGTGCTTGGGTGACCGTCGCGCTGGTGATGTTTATGTTATTTGAAAGTCATGCGGTCAAATTCGCGGGAAGCTGGCTGCCAGCTGTCCTATATAAGCGCGAGCAAAGAAAAAAAAAAGCACGGTACCTGGCCAGTGCTTGGGTGACCGTCGCGCTGTGATGTCATGTTATTTGAAAGTCATGCGGTAAATTCGCGGAAAGCAGGCTGCAAGCTGCCTATATAAGCAGAGCAGACACGGTGCCTGGCCAGTGCTTGGGTGACCGTCGCGCAGTGATGTTATGTTATCTGAAAGTCATGCGGTAAATTCGCGGGAAGATGGCTGCCAGCTGCCTATATAAGCAGAGCAGGCACGGTGCCTGGCCAGTGCTTGGGTGACCGTCGCGCTGTGATGTCCATGTTATTTGAAAATCGTATGTTAAATTCGCGGGAAGCTGACTGGCCAGCTGCCTATATAAGCGGAGCAGCACGGTGCTAGCCAGTGCTTTGGTGACTGTCGCGCGGTGATGTTATGTTATTTGAAAGTCATGCGGTAAATTCGCGGTAGCTGGCCGCCAGTTGCCTATATAAATCGGCGGAGCAGGCACGGTGCCTAGCCAGTGCTTGGTGACCGTCGCGCTGTGATGTTTATGTTATTTGAAAGTCATATGTTGAATTCGCGGGGAAGCTGGCATGCCAGCTGGCTATATAAGCAGAGCAGGCACGGTGCCTAGCCAGTGCTTGGGTGACCCGTCGGCGCGCTGTGATGTCATGTTATTTGAAAGTACATATGTTGAATTCGCGGGGAAGCTGGCTGCCAGCTGGCTATATAAGCAGAGCAAGGCACGGTGCCTAGCCAGTGCTTGGGTGACCGTCGCGCTGTGCTGTTATGTTATTTGAAAGTCATGCGGTAAAATTCGCGGGAAGCTGGCTGCCAGCTGGCGATATAAGCAGAGCAGGCACGGTGCCTGGCCAGTGCTTGGGTGACCGTCGCGCTGTGATGTCATGTTATTTGAAAGTCATATGTTGAAATCGCGGGAAGCTGGCCGCCAGCTGCCTATATAAGCGGAGCAGGCGCGGTGCCTAGCCAGTGCTTGGTTGACCGTCGCGCTGTGATGTCATGTTATTTGAAAGTCATGCGGTAAATTCGCGGGAAGCCGGCTGCCAGCTACCTATATAAGCAGAGCAGGCACAGTGCCTGGCCAGTGCTTGGGTGACCGTCGCGCTGTGATGTCATGTTATTTTGAAAATCATATGTTTTAAATTCGCGGGAAGCTGACTGCCAGCTGCCTATATAAGCAGAGCAGGCACGGTGCCTGGCCAGAGCTTGGGTGACCGTCGCGCTGTGATGTCATTTTAATTTTGAAAGTCATGCGGTAAATTGTCGCGGGAAGCTGACTGCCAGCTGCCTATATAAGCAGAGCAGGCACGGTGACCTGGCCAGTGCTTGGGTGACCGTCGCGCTGTGATGTCATTTTATTTGAAAGTCATGCGGTAAATTCGCGGGAAGCTGGCCGCCAGCTGCCTATATAAGCAGAGCAGGCAGCGCTGCCTGGCTAGTGCTTGGGGTGACCGTCGCGCTGTGATGTCATGTTATTGAAAGTCATGCGGTAAATTCGCGGGAAGCTGACTGGCCAGTGCCTATATAAGCAGAGCAGACACGGTGCCTGGCCAGTGCTTGGGTGGACCGTCGCGCTGTGATGTTATGTTATGTGAAAGTCATGCGGTAAATTCGCGGGAAGCTGACTGCCAGCTGCCTATATAAGCAGAGCAGACACGGTGCCTAGCCAGTGCTTGGTGACCGTCGCGCTGTGATGTCATTTTATTTGAAAGTCATGCGGTAAATTCGCGGGAATCTGACTGCCAGCTGCCTATATTAGCAGAGCAGGCACGCTGCCTGGCTAGTGCTTGGGTGACCGGGGGGGGGGGAGTCGCGCTGTGATGTCATGTTATTTGAAAGTCATGCGGTAAATTCGCGGGAAGCTGACTGCCAGCTGCCTATATAAGCAGAGCAGACACGGTGTGCCTGGCCAGTGCTTGGGTGACCGTCGCGCTGTGATGTCATTTATTTGAAAGTCACGCGGTAAATTCGCGGGGAAGCTGACTGCCAGCTGCCTATATAAGCAGAGCAGACACGTGCCTGGCCAGTGCTTGGGTGACCGTCGCGCTGTGATGTCATTGTTATTTGAAAGTCATGCGGTAAATTCCGCGGGAAGCTGGCTGCCAGCTGCCTATATAAGCAGAGCAGGCACGGTGCTGGCCATGCTTGGGTGACCGTCGCGCTGTGATGTATCATTTTATTTGAAAGTTCATGCGGTAAATTCGCGGGAAGCGGTGCCTAGCCAGTCTTGGGTGACCGTCGCAGCTGTGATGTCATTTTATTTGAAAGTCATGCGGTAAATTCGCGGGAAGCGGTGCCTTAGCCAGTCTTGGGTGACCGGTTTTCGCGCTGTGATGTCATTTTATTTGAAAGTCATGCGGTAAATTCGCGGGAAGCGGTGGCCTAGCCAGTCTTGTGGTGACCGTCGCGGGGGGGGAGGAAAAAAGTGTGATGTCATTTTATTTGAAAGTCATGCGGTAAATTCGCGGGAAGCGGTGCCTAGCCAGTCTTGGGTGACCGTCGCGCTGTGATGTCATTTTATTTGAAAGTCATGCGGTAAAATTCGCGGGAAGCGGTGCCTAGCCAGTCTTGGGTGAACGTCGCGCTTGTGATGTCATTTTATTGAAAGTCCATGCGGTAAATTCGCGGGAAGCGGTGCCTAGCCAGTCTTGGGTGAACCGTCGCGCTGTGATGTCCTTTATTTGAAAGGCACGCGATAAATTCGCGGGAAGCTGGCTGCCAGCTGCCTATATAAGCAGAGCAGGCACGGTGCCTGGCCAGTGCTTGGGTGACCGTCGCGCTGTGATGTTATGTTATTTGAAAGTCATGCGGTAAATTCGCGGGAAGCTGGCTGCCAGCTGCCTATATAAGCAGAGCAGGCACGGTGCCTGGCCAGTGCTTGGGTGACCGTCGCGCTGTGATGTCATTTTATTTGAAAGTCATGCGGTAAATTCGCGGGAAGCGGTGCCTAGCCAGTCTTGGGTGACCGTCGCGCCTGTTGATGTCATTTTTTTGAAAGTCATGGCGCGGTAAATTCGCGGGAAGCGGTGCCTAGCCAGTCTTGGGTGACCGTCGCGCTGTGATGTCATGTTATTTGAAAATCATATGTTAAATTCGCGGGAAGCTGGCTACCAGCTGCCTATATAAGCGGAGCAGGCACGGTGCCAGGCCAGTGCTTATTTCATTGAACAATTTCATTCGAGGTTCCATTATTGTCTTAGGCAACAACCCATGTTGAATTTCTTGAATTATATAAATAATAAGGTGTCTTTCGTGAGCAATACTTACTTTGGTCTAAGCGCGGTGCGTCCACTATGTGTAACCGTAGCATGCGAACCACAGATCGGGTGGAAGGTTAGACGATCGTCATTACGCTGCGTATTAGTGCCAGATAACGTTGAGTCGCCCAACGCGGCCGCTGCAGCAGCAACTGTTGAATTGACTTCGCCTTCGGGACTAAGCAAACTCAATACAGGTGTCGGTGTTGCCGAATTCGCCGAGATAAGTGCATTTGTCGCACCGATGCTATCGATTGCCATATTGCCGCTAGTTAAGCCTGACGCGGCTGTGAGGATAAGATTATTGCGACGTGTTACTAAATTTTGTTGTTCACGCTCATCGCGATCCACAATCGTCACTTTGGTGGTCATGCCGTAGAGATCTATGACACCCCAGAGCGTTTGGGCGACACGAGTTGCGGCCACACCCTGATCCTGGCCATTTATATAGTAATGCAGATTTCCATTAGACTTGCGCATCATACCCACACGATCGCCTGCAAAATTCACGCATAAGATGTATATAAATGAATGAAATTTTGAAAGACCAAAGTAAACTATTTACCTTCACGCAGTTCATCTAAATTAAATTCGCCGTACTGACGTCGTGTGCCCTTGCCATTTGTCAGTATTCCACAGCCGGACATCATTATGGTGCCGCTGCGCATATTCGTCATTGTAGCTGGGAAGTGCAGCACCGACGGATTGTGCGTAGTCACACCTACTTCTATGGAACCGGACCATTTGTCCACCAACTTATCGATGCGTATCTCAAACAGCTCATTATCCTTCAACGGCCGATGTGTCATCACCACACCATTATTGAACTCATCTAACGGTCGTCGACGTTCGGCGCTGCGACAATGCGGCGAAAGCTTCACAAGAGAGCCGCAGCGTGTGTGAAAACGCAATCTATCCGTATCATAAAAGTCTCCCACGTTTTGCAACGTGGACGTATTATTCGCAATCACTGCCGCAGCTGAGGAAGATAACGGTAGAGCGCTATGCAAACCAGTTTGCGAAATTGCGGAAATCGCAGCGGCGCCTGCGCTGCCCAAACTTGAAAGGGCGGCATTAATATCTGCGTTCGTGCTAATGTTTGAAACTAGACCACCGCCACTGCTATTATTGTTGGCTGTGCAGGCGTTGTTTGTCGTCGGCGATGCAGTTGAAACAACCGTCACATCCACACTCATCGGTACATCGATATTCTGCACAATTTGATGTGCTTGCTGGACTGATGTTTCGGCGAAATCCTACGTAAGAAATACATTTTTAATAAAGACTTTAAAATGAAATTCATGTACACTTACCCCTGAACCACCCACATCCGTGGGACAGAGTGACACTTGCACACAACGTCCGTACAAATCAACCAATGCCCACAATGTCTTGGGCATATTACGCGCTGCAACACCTTGTGGCTCGCCATTAACATAAAATACTAATTCATTGTTGGAAGTGCGCATTACGCCAACGCGATCACGTTCGCCCAGTGTCTCCAAATCAGTGCCATAGAATTCAATTAGACAAACGCCATCTTTGCGCACATCAATGCCGGACATTACCCAGGTGCCGTTACGCATTGCCGTAGCACAGGAAGGCAATTCTAGTTTCTCTGGTGATTCGGATGTCACACCAATCTCAATACTGCCGCCCCAAGAATGGTTCTAAATTGAAAAGTGCGCTTAGTAGCTTTAATTTGTATCATGCACTTACACTGCATGCATACCAACCTTCTTCTCAATTACCACTTCGAAGAGTACATCGTCTGTCAGCGGTTCGGCGCTAAACACCAGCGCATGACTAAAATCACGCACAGAACGCGCCGCAGTGCGGTTGCCATTGGAAAGTGTTATGCGGCGTCCGCAGCGATGATGGAATGTTTGGAGCGCTTGCAAATTTATAGCATTAGAGCCTGCTGTTGCACCGATACCACCACTGCCGCACCCACTTAGCCCAACGGCACCTCCCCCGCCTGTAGCCATTACAAGAACTAACAACTCAAAAACCTTCTTATCAGAGGTATTGCTACTCCCAGATAGTAATACAATTAGTTAGCAGAATCTTTGGAAAATGTACCGCCTTTGTTGTCTGCCTAGGCACTGAAAGAATCGATCTTTTTCTCCGCACTATACCAGCCACTGACTCCGCTCGTTTCGCACAGCACCCGCAGACCAATGTAAGTGGTTGCTAATCTTTGAATTTGCAATGAATATTTCTGAAATTTTTTCTCTATCGTATATTTACAATTTAAAATTTCAATTTTCTTTCAATTTTCACGAAAAGTGAAAATCTTGTCTATTCTACTTTTTTCTCTTCATTCACAGGCGCAGCAATATTAAAGCAAATTGCCGTTGACGTGAAGATGCGAAAATCACAAAAAGAAATGTCTGATAAGAAAACAAATATTTACGAATATGAACTGAAAAATAGTGTAAAATGCGAATTAGGAATAATAACAAAAACTGATAACTGAAGAAGATAACAGCACACAAAATACAGGCATTGCCAGGAACTAACGAATTTAGTAAACATTTGAAAAATTAAAAATTAATAATTGATTTAAATGAACTTTTTATGGCTGTGATGGTATGACGAAATCGCGTATTATGCGATAAAGTAAAAGAGTAAAAAGTGCAATTATGTTACATTTTTCGAGTAAGATTTGTTTATTTGTTGTTTCTGGCATTATTGTGAATTGTAGCATCGGAATCAGCTGTTCGTTGTTTATTTTGCTATTGTTGCAAAGAAAATTGGAGAAAACTACCTTTTTTATAACCACTAAAAGAAAAATATAATTAACATTGTTACTCAAAATAATATTGCTACTCTCCGATCCAAACAGCGTTAGTTCGCCGATTGGACAACTCTACACAATAGAACCCGAACAATTTTTGTAATGCAAAACCGGCTGTCGATTTATTATATATAACCATTTCCATGACAGTGTATTCTAGGTAACCAGCAAGCACCAGTTTTTTTTTATCCAGCCAGGGACTTTCAAATCGGAGCTATTCCAAAAAGTTTGGTTTGATGGTTTTCTGCCACTTATATTAGACAAAATGTTGCTCTGTTAACTACTTACTGCGTGAGTCTTGTATAAGCAAAACTAACAATTTACTTTCTTTAATCATATGGTTATAAAATGTGAAGGATTTATTCGACAACAGAATTACACGTTCTTGGAACAGTGCAGTTTTAGATTTGGGCAAGGAGTGTCACATCTTATCATTAGTTATATATTTTTCAGAGAATATATCTTACAATCGTAGAATTTGACAGTTAGCTTTCCATTTACTAGTTATACAATATTATTGCATGTTTTGAATATCATCATTAAAGATTTATTTATTTTTAGAGCGTACATATTTATTTATAGTATACTTATGTATGTATGTCCATCATATCAATTATTTTATACCTCTGTATCTGAGCTTTCCGTTTACTTAGTTTGAATATTACAATTTATAGTTACTACATATTTCATTTAGATTTAGTATTTTTATATGAAGAGGAATTCTAATGTTTAGTTATAAAATGTTCTGCATGTATTGAGGAAAAGTATGTATGTCAATACATACTGGCATAAATTAAAAGCAGTTGCTATTATATATATGCTTTCTCAAGTATATTTATTATAAATGTATGTATATTAATTTCTATGCCTTATTTTCACTTAAAATATGTTTAATTTTCAATGCAACGACATTTGCGACATGAATTGAAAATCAATTAATTATTCACTATAGTTAGTTGAAACATTGATAGTTTTGTGAGTTTTAAGTTAGGTTTAAGAAAATTGCAGATTTTTTTAACGAAATCTATAACGCCTGTTATGATATTATTAATTAATTTTTTTTAATATGTTACATTACTTAACATTTGCTTTATTGCAAAACAATTTATGTACGTTGATTTAATAAACGACGAAGAAAATTAAAACGCTTGAATTTGAAAAACGTTTTTTTTTACTAATATGTTTTACTTTGAGCCAATTTCAGTTGTTACTTGTGCATTTAATTTTAGAGAAAATGTTCCATTGCCAAATATGTTGGTCAAAAGTTTGTTTAAATTTATTTTATATAGCGTAAACATATTAAAACTGGTATTCGTATGAATACATATTACATAGAAAATTTACATACATACATATAAATGAAATTAAATAATTAATAAATAGTTCGTTGGTACATTAACGCCAGCTTTCTATTTTCTAATAATGCAGAAAATCGAAATCTTAAAGACATAAAACATTACAAATTATTACGTATGTACGCATATGAGTATAAAAATATAATAGCTCTAGAACAAAACAGTACATGTGCATATGTATATGATGAATACCAAAATAAATTTATATAAACATACTTAAAATACAAGCTATGTATTGCTGTGTCGAAATTAAACTAAGTAAAAATACGTGTATACAAGCAGTATTATACGAAAAAAATTCAATGTTTTCAAAACTGAATTGCATAAACAACACATTGTGTGTGTGTATTTTGTTAAAAGTAAATGTTAAATATTTAAAAATGTGTAAACGTGTAAACGCGTCTCAAGGGTAACAGACATATATGTATGTAATGCTGTTGTATCTGCATTCAATTATGATAACTGTACTCGTACTGGTAATAAAAAGTAACCAGCTTGTCATTTGATGGTACGTTGAAACCAGCGAGATAGCTGGAGTGAAATAACTTTTGTAAAAGGTGGTAATACATTTCTTTAACATAAACTTTTTTCGTCGTCAATTGACGTCATTATGCATAGTTTTAGTAAATGTAGTGTACGAAGCGTCGAATTTGCATTATACAATTAAAGTTTTAGTTGATATTTATAGCGCTACGTTTATGGCATTTTGTTGCTATTTCTTGTCAGTTAATTTCTGTTATTTGGCTTTAATATTTGTTATTACTCTTTACATTATTATTTTTTGTTAAGTTTGCATTTAATATTTTTATTGTTACTTTTTAGAAAAACACTTAATTGTTGCTAAACTAATCTGCACACTTCTAATTATTTCATTTATTTATTGTATATGTATGCATGTCTGTTTATTTATCATTTCATTTACAAAAAAAATATTACGGTAAATTTGCGTTATTGCTTTTTTGAAAAGTCAAATTTTTTCATTTGAATTTTTTATGTTTAGCAAAGGGATAAGTGCGCTTTCTTTTTTTTTTCATTTGTTGTTTCTTGTTTTATTATAAATATATACACTACATAAGTGCTAAATTATTCCTGAATTTTGTTGCCACATATGCGCTGCATAAAAATTTCTTGCGACCTTTCTTTAAAAAAAAAATCTCACACAATTTTATCTTTTGCCTTTTCTACCTTGATTTTACACTCCGAAGCAAAAAAATAAAACATTATTCATTTGAATGTGAGATTACGATGTCTCACCTTTACCACTGTCATCAGCAGATTCATCCGCGGTGCCATTATCTTTACGTTTCGTATTTGTGTTGTCTTCATCAAGGTCATAGTCATCGTCTTCATCATCATCGTCGGTTGGTAGATCGTCTTCAGTTTCCAAATCATAATCATCGTCAAAGAAATTTGTGTCTAGCGTCGGTTCTGTAGATGTTTTACGTGCCGGCTTAAGGCAGTAATCCTCAAGTGTCATCGGCACGACAATGCCTTCTCTTATAGCATCCGCATTAGCAGCCTGTGCTTGTTTTCGTATAATGCTTGGGTATTCGTTATCCTTTCCCTAAGAAAATAACAAATTAGTAAGCACTTCAGATTATAACCCAAGAAAAAGTATTGCATATAAAGCTATTTTGAAAAAAAAATGTACCTGCGAATCACGCCACCTCCGGTACATAACCGATGCATCAACATTAGCTGGCGAGTATGTGTTCGGCTCATTTAGCAGCGATATAACCGATAGCAATATGGTGCGCACATTTTGTGTTGGATTCCATCGTTCACAAGGGAGTTCTCCACTTTGTGGATCATCTACCGGAGGATGTAATATGGAAATACAGAGATCACCATTTTCATACACATTTGGATGCCAAACTTTTGTCAGGAAGCGTATAGATGGCGGTGAATACGGGTAATCTTGTGGAAATTTCATGTGCGCTTTGAAATATCCTCCCTGATAAAGTGTATCCGGCGGTCCAAATATTGCCACCTCCCATTCAAAGAGATTATCTTCATTAAGCAATTTTACACGGAAACCTTCTACCGGCTCTTCTTGCAGTGACTTGTATTCAAGCGCTAATGCACGTACCGCCGGTCTGCTGGGCATACTGGTGCTAGCTGCGTTTAAGATATGCGAAGTCATCGTCGTTGAGTTAGACGATCTCGTCGGATTCGATGTGGATGCTGTATTTGCGGACATTTGGGGCAGTTGATAAGGTTTCGCTTATATATTCAGTTTAAAGTTGAAATTTAAATGAGTTGTATGCTAAAAAAAATAAAAATAAAAAAATATTACAAATATATGATTTCAGTTTACGAGATTTTTTAATATAAATGCACGCATTAATGAATTTTTTTTTAACAAATTCTTTTGAGGGTCAATGCTCCATGCCTATCGTTTATTAGCCGTCATCTGTGATACGTCAAGGTGAGCATGTATCGTTAATGAGGCTAGGCACAAAGCAGTTGATTGAAACAAACGCAATCCCTTGAATCATGACTATTTTCGTACAGAGTTTCTTCTTCATCCTCGAGTTTCTTGCCACAATGTTATAAAAATGCATATATTGTTGTGATTAAATAATTCTGTTACTAACTAGGCGCTCCAGTAACGGCAAAAGTAAAAAAGCGGCCTTAAACAACAAAAAATAAAACAAATCACAAACACACATACATGCACCATGCAATCTGGAAGAATTATTTTTTACTCGACTTTTTAGCACCTCAATAGTTTTACAATCGACATTGTATATACTTATTTATAGTTTGAACATTACCGAAGTTATTAACAGTAAAAAAACTCACTTTTAAAGACTTTTCTGGTTTCGCTTTTTATGAAAATAATCTTCTTAACTATAAGTTACTGTATTTTCGTGTGAGCAATGAACAATGATTTTTTTTCGCCGATTTCACTTTGCTAAACTCAGACATGGAGTTGACAGTGTTGCCATGCCATCGCTTTTATTCGCTTGGCAGCACTGTCAAAAAAGTGTTGTATAATGCTATCTAAACAACTTATTTTTCCCTCGGGGAATTCCAAACATTTTATTTACACGGTAAAAAAAAGTACTAATACATATTTTATATATATTCCGTTTTTACTAATAAATACTATTAAGTTAGAGGTGTTAATTTAATTTATTAATGTTCCACTCAAAAAGATAATTAATAAAAATAACCAATAAAGTATTATCAATAGAGATACACAAATAAAAATCACTTTTCGCAATAAAAT
This sequence comes from Bactrocera dorsalis, assembly GCF_023373825.1. Classification (NCBI taxonomy): domain Eukaryota; kingdom Metazoa; phylum Arthropoda; class Insecta; order Diptera; family Tephritidae; genus Bactrocera; species Bactrocera dorsalis. The sequence goes on along the minus strand of NC_064307.1, from coordinate 73,764,609 downwards.
AGGATTTTACACTAGAAATCGAGTAAAATTAATATATATAAACATTTCAAGGAGCTAACCCGTACCGCATTTCCAATTGCCACTGATTTACATTGCATCAAAATGAAAGCGATGAGCTTCTTGCAGTTTTTCTTGTTTATCCTCACGTTTCTCTTTAATATACAAAACCAGTATAATGAGCACTATGACCAGACATGTACCACCCAACGCCACCACACTCATTAAAATCAATTTGCTGGGTGTAACGAAAAGCTGTGCTTTCCAATGCTGAGGTTCACTCACTGGCTTTGGTACAACAATAATCTGTGAGTTCGGTATAACTTGTGTCCATGTACGCGATTTGCTGCCCAAACCTACGGTCAGCGAGTCTACGAAATTGGGTGTACGTCCAAGACCGAAAATGGTGTAAGGCAATTGAAGGGCGAAATAAGCAGATTGTGGAAGTTGAACACTTGAACCTTGTTGTTGGTCACCCTCCTGTGTGGTGGTGGAGTAGGTGATACGTGGACCAGGTAAATTCGTGCCATAAGTTCGTCGCTTCCTACCTAACGGTGTTGTTTGTGTAGGATTTTTGCTATTTATAAGTCCCGTAAGAACGATAACTTTTACAAAATTTGCATCATAGTCCAGCGTGTTACGGAAGGCTAGTGGTCGATACTTTCCTTGTTTAGTTTTTTCAATGAGAATAACATCGAGGACACCTTTAAGATAAAAATATTGTATGTTGTTATAAACGTAATTTTTTAAGAATACTTACCATCTTGATAGAAATCGTAGAATGCGCCAGCGACAGTTTCATTCCCCATTGGACTTAAGCCATTCCATTTAACTTCAAAAGTTCGTTTTAGAGGTTTGTTACACATTTTGCAGGGCACATTCTCCAAAAGAAAAGTTTGCATACGCTTTGGTCCACTAATAGTATGAAGCGTTATAATCAAATCAGGATAACCATCCATATTAAAATCTCCGCTACGTGCTGTGATGGTTTTCAGGTAAACATCTGATTCAATTGACGGAACAAAGCCCCATAGTACACCTTGTGGATCCTTAAAGTTTACGTGAACATCACGGAAGCTTTTACCATCGTACACCAAAACTGTTGAGTTTGAGCAGTCCGTTTGAATGCAGACAGGTAATATAATATTCTCGACTCCCTCTAACTCAAAATCAGCAAATACCGCTTGTCCAATCATGAAATTTGACGAACCAATGATATCGATATCAATGCTGTGATTATAACTAAAATCCTCCTTTTCTTCAATACGACCGTACCATACCTCATAGCTCTTTTCGGTCTGTACTATAAGGTCAGCTGTGAAGTCGCCGTTAAAATCTAAATAGGCGTTGGCATTAGGTATACGTATTGATGCGGTAGTTTGCTCAGAACCGCTTGGTGGTGCTTGTGAGCGCTTTTCTGGAGCTTTTCGTTGAGGCTGGAATATCCAGAATGCTCGGTCACCATTTTCATCCAATCCGAAAAGATCAATGATCATATCACGATTAAAATCCAATGCCAAAGGCTCACCTTTGGTGGTTAAAATAGGATTTCCAACATTAGAGCAATTAATACCGTCAGGACCGCCCCAATTGACATGCACATTATAAATATTTTTCACTGCATTTCGTTTGGGCCGCAGCGTTACAAGTACATCCATTAAAGCATCGCCATCGAAATCTCCTGGAACTACACTAGTGATTTCATAACCATCGAAATTGCAATAGGGACCATGTCGTAAGAGAGGTTCTGTATAAGCACCTTTGAAGGAAATACATAAAATATTAATATATTCATTCAAAAAGAAACTAAATAGATGTATATAGATATGTTACCATATAGAATTTCTAAGGTACTCATTTGATCTCTTATTAAGAAGACATCAGTCAACTCATCAGAGTTGAAATCTCCAAATGCTGCAACAATGCCTTCCTTCACATCGCCAAAAACTTGCTGCGTGATATCACTGCATCTGGACAACGTAATAAACGTCAACAGTAGTGCAACTTTTACACTCTTTTCGGTATAATACTGCATTGTTTACTTTTTTTTGTTAAACTTTCAGTAATATTAGTAAAGTCTCATTGTCTGCTAATATCGATTTGCAATGATTGAAATCCAGAAAATCGTTTAGTTTTCACTTTCACTAAGAAAATTGCTTTCGCTTATTTTTCACTATGCAAATAGCATGTACTTCTTCCTTATGGCTTCTTATTGTATTTATTTTATTTACTTAAATTTATGTATGTACTTATTTTATTAATTATGAAAAATTCAGAGAATAGTGAGTCAGAAGTAATGAAAGCGAAACAAAGCAGAATATGTCAGCTGTCTGAAGGTGCAGAGTTGCTTTCTTATTGGTTTAAAATTAACACTTTTGTTAAATTTTTTAACAAATTAATATATATAAATATATAAAATATATATATATATTATGTATATAATATATATAGAGATATATATAGAGATATAGATTAACTTCTATACAATTTCGTTTCCAGTTGTTATTATGGAAAATGTGTGTACGGATAATGGATCAAACCACTACGGTTTCGTATATAAATGTTATAAGATTGGGCAAATGTTCAGCAGTTCGGCTTTCCGGAAACATGCATCAATTTTCGTGGGAAATGTCTTAAAATTCTTATTTTTAATTCTACTTTACGAATATGTACGGCGCATGCCTTTAAAAACAATATTTTTTTTGTTTTAATGAAAAAATATCGTATTTCCAAAGTTAGAAATTTAATTTCACACTTAACACGTCTGTAGATGTTAAAAATATATTTTACACCAATTATTTACACGTAATTACTTATGTTACTTAATTACTAGTTTATCTATAAAAGCAATTGGTTTTTATGTTTTTTTTTTATAAAAAAATATAAAAGATTGCATAAAATGCAGATAACAAGAATACAATAACTGGACAAGAATTGTAGAATTGGTTCCAAAATAGTTATTAAGATAATGTTTAAAGTTATTATTTCACTTTCTTGGCTTATTATTTGTTTATTGAACTCTGCTTATATATCGGTTTTGTTTTGACCATGTCGAAGGTAAACTTGGCAGCACAACGGATAACTCAGCTGTCATTGTTCTCTATTCTTTTTAATGTCATTCTTCTCACTGCCCAACAATTTACGGTCAAAATTTGCCAACACATACCATTTTGTACCTGTAAATTGTGAATTTTTCAAGGGAAACGTGCAAATAAACACTTAAAATGTTGCCGAAACTTAAAATATCAGCATTTCTGTTAAAGGTAAGTGGTTTGCAAATATTTTGAGTTCCCCTGATGTCTTTGAAGATTATGAAGCATAACTCTAATTACCCTAGCGTCTCGAGCGCATCAAACAGCAATGCAGTGGCTGCCTCTTCGGAGTGCTTTATGGAGAAGGCACATTGTTACTTATGGGGTTTAATGTTGAGTCCACCATTGGGCATCTGAATTACGAACAAATTCAGTTCAAATTTCCTGCAGAATTAGACTTGTGTGGGTTGGTAAAATTTGGGGACTGCACCGATGCTGAGGCACATATAAATGATATCTTAAAGGACGTAGATATTACGGATAATCCAATATTATTGCAGTGCGAGTTGGGCACACTTGTAGGAATGCGGGCATCTGTTTTTATACACAGTAAATTTGAAGAGGTGCCTTATGAAGTTATGGAAGCAGAACAATTGTATCGTGATTTTTGCTTCACAAAACTAAAATGTAGCCTGGAGCTATATACACATCAAACAGTGGAGGTAGGGCCATGTTGTGTGCCATTGTATATATTTTATGTTTACCATTTTTTTTTTATTTATAGGCGGTGCGAAGAGAAATGCATACGCTACGTAAATTGGTCTCCGGTGGCAGTTTAGCTTTTTGTTTAGAATCCACTAAAATATATGTAACAAGCGGGGGAGCTCAAGGGCAGGGTATAACAAATGAATCGCTAATTAATAATGTTTTAAATGCAGTAAGTAAAGCTATTAGCAGTGCAGATGAAAATCATGAGAATGTCGAAAAAGGTGGCAAAAAGAAAGTGCAAAGTTCGAGTGTGTCATTAGCGAACGTATTTGGAGCACTGGGTTGCGCATATGATATACTACGAATTAATGTGCTACGGTGTAAAACACGAGAGCGCAATGCAATCGATAGTACGGGCGGCAGTAACCAAGCGGCACCACCAGCAGTTGCGATGTGTGTCAAACGAGAAGAGGAAAAAGTATGTATGCCGTTGGAGGTAGAAGCGATGGCGATGCTTTGCAAAAGCACCAGAGTAAGTCGATTGTACGACATACTTATCGAAAGCATATGTCGCTCATTGCGACTATTCGAACAAAGCATGGTAGAGCGTTTAGAGAATTCCACTGAAACACCACAGTTGCTTAGACCTTCTGGCTACCACTTCTTTCCCCAGGTTTGTAATACAATTACTTTTACAACTTTTCTCATGAAATTTGAAATCAATTGTATATATTTCTAGGAATTTGGTCATTTCTTGTCGTGTTCGTACTTGGATGGGGTATCGGATGATGAAACTAGTGTACAGGATAAACGCAAGAAACTACATCGGCATTTTGGATTACCGGTCACACGACCATATTTTCGACGAGCCAACCACTGTCTTTTCTATGATGAACTTAGTACTCCATCGCCATTGGTAAACACACATATAGGTTTGCGACCTAGTGGCATTACCGACGGTAGACAATACCTTGTGCAGGGAAACTACCATTACTATCATTATTTGCAGCAGCAAATGCAAGATAAAGGTTGGGGATGTGCGTATCGATCATTGCAGACGATTTGTTCATGGTTTCTGCTGCAAGGTTATACAGAAAAACCGGTACCAACGCATCGCGAAATTCAAAAATATTTAGTAAATATAGGCGATAAGCAACCCAGTTTCGTCGGATCAACACAATGGATAGGTTCTACGGAAGTCAGCATGTGCCTTCAAGGATTTCTTAACGTTGACTCAAGAATACAACACGTAACTTCTGGCGCCGAAGTAGCTAATCTTGCTTCTGATTTGGCCATGCATTTTCAAACGCAAGGTACACCTATTATGATTGGTGGTGGAGTATTGGCACACACTATAATCGGCATCGATTACTGCTCGCAAACGGGGAAAGTGAAGTTTTTGATATTAGATCCGCATTATACAGGCGCAGACGATTTACACACGATACAGACGAAGGGTTGGTGTGGCTGGAAGGGTGGTGACTTTTGGGATAAGAAAAGCTACTACAATCTGTGTATGCCACAGCGACCGATTATATTTTAAAATTACCAGTGCGATGATTGCGAATGTTTTCAAAAGTTATTGTTTACTCATTTTTTACGCGTAAAGATTTGTTTCAAGGTTAGTTTGTTACCATTTGCATTTTTATTTTCGTTTGTTTTGTTAATTTGCTTTGCATGTAAAATTAGCAAATTGTATGTTTGGCAATATGTCTTATTTTTTTATAATAGAAAAAAATATATTCAAACAAGCCAGTACGAGCAGCATTTGTAATATTAAGCACTCATGTACGTATTTTTATTAAACATTATTTACTATACATATAAAAACTTTCAAAATACGTAAACGTAGAGGATGTTCTTTACTTAGCTTAGTAAAAAATTATCCGCCACTCTTTGAATATCGTTTCCAGAAGCGTTTTACATCATCATGTCCATTTTTGGTGACAACCATTGTGCGCGTACGCTCATTCATGTGTACCAGCACATTAATGGATTGGGCATAGTCACGCAGTGTTACAAAGTCGGCTTGAGATAAGAATTGGTTATAAACCACACCTTCTGTATAGGTGAAACGATTACGTTCAAGTTCCCACAATTTTATTTGGTCCACAACGGTTGGTGGTAGTGGAGATTTTGATTTAATTGCCGACTCAGTTAATTTCATGTTCGGATGAGAATACTGTTCCAAATAACTAACTATTTGATCTGCAGTGATACCGCCGCGTAGAGCTTGGCGCACGGAGTCGCGTGTGAGTACACCGACCACTAAATTTGGGAAGCGATATAGAAGTTCAGTAAACAGGCCTAGAACGGCTACTTGGAGCGGGGAGTCTGTGTAAGCATATACACGGTAATTTGTTTCTACCACAATATAACCACTCTCCTGCGCTTTGTCATCCTCAGCTATTACTGCTGGTACAGCTGCGTGTTTGTTAGTTACGTTTAGTGCCAGCCGCGTTGGATAGAAACGTCCCTCTTTACGTTTACGTTGAAATACAAGTCCAAATTCTCGTAAATGTTGCAGAAAGGTTAGCATTTTTGGACTCATACCTTCCGAACTGTAGTCTCGCCCTAATGTGGAGAAACTCAATTGAAATAACATTGAAAGACAATCGGGCAATGAGAGGCCACGTTCTTCGCAGGTGTCCAGGTATTGCAACATAAAGTGCCATACCTGTGATTGTGTGTCAAGTAGCAAAAATTGAAATCCTTGGCGTGTAATAGTAATGCCATCACGTTCATCGCGCTTCATGAGATTAGCATGTAAGAGTATACGTACTGCATCCGGACTAATACCTTCACTGTCTTGCGCCTTGTTTGAACTGCCAGTGCCTACCATATAATGAAGGACACAACGCCATCGTGCCATGGCGTAAGTATCTAGAAAGGCGATATCACGTGGTTTTGAATCTTTCTCCAGCGTATGGGACATTGACCATGGTTTACCCCCACCCAGCAAAGCTATTTTCAAATTCTTTTTGAAAGTTGGACAAAGTTCCCAGGCTGATAATCCACCAGGAATAGCAGTTACTCGCCAAACGTTGAGTTCTGTAAGACATGCTGTAGATGCCGCTTGCTCCCTGCAAAATTAATATGTAATTAAATACCCCCAAAAGGAACTAAGTTACAAACTTTGCGTAATGCTGTGAACCCCAAGATGCGACCACGGCCTGGGGCACTGGCTGTTCCACAAAAAGTATACGTATTACAAATTGCCGTGCGATTTCTGGAAGTTCCCTGTAAACGGCTAAGCAAATTGTAGGGTAATTATACAGTTTCTCCAATGTTTCTGCCGTTCTCGTGCGCAAATATTCCTGCAAATCCATACACTGTAAATTGGCCGGCTTTGGTATAAGTGCATAAGTGGATGTGGTGGGACCAGAACGACCAGCTTTTGCATCCGACATTTTGATAAAAACTTTATTTTTTATTTACCAAGAAGGAAACAAAATTTAGCCGGTTAACTTTTATCTTGTGCCCAATAACAACTTTTGATATAAAACAGTGGAAAAATAAACTCAAGCTTCTTCCTTTATTACTATTCACAATGAGAAAACAAATTTCTCAGATCTGCATATTGGAGAATGTTTTGTACATCTTTGTTATCATGTTTTAAAACAATCTATAAAAATGTTCTAATTTTTTATTTACATTTATAATTTTAATTATATTTTTAATGTTTTTAACTTCCAACTAAACTGTTTACAATAGTACGGGGTTTTCCAATAGGGATGATACGATTTTTAAGTGTCATTTCGGACATTTATAATACGTCATGGTACGTAATTTTATTTCATTGAGTTCAGTAATATTTGCAATTTCATTATTAAATAATCAAAAACAACGTTTACAAATTATTTGTTATCAAAATAATCGTTCTCCAATTGCAATTTTTCGTGCGCTTTCAAGACTTTCGACTTGATTTTGTAGTCGAAAATAGGGTTCATCGAATTCGTTTCTGAAAAGAAGTCTTGGAGGCCATTTGAATGATGTTATGTTCTTATGAACTTAATTCTATCGATTGTACTACACATTAAATAGAAAAAAAATTAAATTTGCTTAACAATTAGTATTTTTTAATGTGTAAGAAATCATATCACTCTTATTGGAAACTGTTAACAATACAGTTCACAATAGTTTTTGACATTTATTGTTGAGCGCGCCTAAATTAATTTTGTCGGCTTGGTTTTTGAATGTTAACATTAAATGTTATGAATATTTTATATTAAAGAAAAATATGAGTGCAAGCGATGGTGTATTTAACAATTTACGACAAAAACTTGATGTGCTGGGATACACACAGACTTTGCCCTTGGCTGGTATACCCTTGGTTGCAGCGCTTTTTGAGGATTTGGTTAAATCGACGGAGAGTCTAAGAGATGCAAAGAAAAAAATTGTCGACCTGTTGGAGGTAAGGTGTAAAATAATTTTTTGTTTTTCAAAGTATATCTGTAGAATACTATTCAATATTCAGTTGTGACCGTAAGCCGTTGCCATGGTCAAAAATATAAGTATTTTGTGCGATGCCAAAACATATGATATCATTTTTTTCTCGTTGTAGGAAAAGTCTTGTTGGGAATTAGGTGTAGAACCATATAAGTGTGACAATTCACGTCTCTTGGCTGAATGTAATCAGCTGCATCAACAAAATTTAAAGGATCGAGAAGATTATGAGCAACGAAATTTTGGTAAGTTTGTTAAGTTATTATGCTAAATTAAAAATAACTTGTTAATTTGAATATACATATGTACATATATACATATGACAGAATTAGGTCAGAAAATCCGTAATCTAGTTACGGACAAATTTCACCTAGAAGAGCAATGTCAGCAGCTACAGCAACAACTGTCTTCACTCTTAGCCAAACATCAGAGCGTAGTAACTGGGCCAAATATGAAAAATGTTAAAGACAAAGGTAAATTATCTTTTATTCTTAAAACAAAAGAAATAAAATCAAGAAATATATATGATTTCGCAGGAAAAAAGCCGTTTGTAAGTACGGTGCGATCAGGTGAACGTATTCCACCACTTTTGGAATCTGGCGGTAATATACGTTGCACCAAATGTACCAGCCAAACTACTCGTCCACATGCGCCAGATAGTGCAAACGTTGGAGTTGCCAAAATGCCTAGTGTAGCGTTAAAAAATGAAATAGACAGATTGGAAGATAGGGTAAAGAATTTAACGGACCAACTCGAGTTCTATAAGCGGAAGGTAAATATATTTCTTCTTCATTGGCGTATATACATATGTATATTTGTTGAAACTTATTTCTAATGCAATTTTTTTTTAAATCTAAGATTGAATCCCGCGATCGAGAAATTCGCCGTTTGAACGAGTTGCTCACAGGTGGTCGTCCGCCTGCTGCTCTAGCAAAAGATTGCTGTTTTAAAGATGTACGCGGTATGTCTGAAGATATTGAAAACTTACAACGAGAGAAGACTGAGAGTTTAAATAAGATACGCGTGTATCAAGAACAAATGCATGAAGCAATGGAAAGAGCGCTTTCACTGGAAACTCATAATAAACAACTGCAACATGATCTTGATGAACTAAAGGTAGCAGCTTTGGCAGTAGAAACACAAGCAAATAGCGAAATAGCGCAACGTGAACAAGAGTTGGAAGATTTACAAAATGAGTTGAAGAAATTGCGTAATAGACCAGAGAAAGGTGATAATAGGACACAAATTGGACGCAGGGCTGGAGGGGCTGGTGATGGTGTAAACAACTCTAATGACTCGTCAGCAGTGGCCGCCTTAAATGCTGATAAACGTCGTCTAAATGAACGTATTAATGAACTTACACAAAGGGGTTGGTATTTCATACAATCTTCTTTATTACTTTTATTATAATATATATATTATTATGTTTTGATATATCTTTCAGATGCTGAGCTAAAATCTGAAAATGAGCGCTTGCAAAAAAAATTGTCAAAACTGAAAGGCAAAATACATGGCATGCAAAAAGGTATAAAGTAATATATTAATTTAATTTAGTTAATTTTAGTAATTTCAATACTAGAACTAACGGATTTATCATTAGCCATATCCACAATCTTTGTTTACATCTTATGGGTTCAATGATCACTTTGTTTACATTTATCCAAGTCCAAAACCTTTGTTTACGTTTAGTCAATAACCTTTGTTTTCATTTGAGGTCACTGACCCTTTTGTTTACATTTTATGGTGTCGATGACCCCCTTGTTTACATATTGTCGAGGTCAATGACCCTTTTGTTTACATTTTGCCGAGTTAATGACCCCTTTGTTTACATTTAAGGTCAATGAACTTTTTGTTTACATTTAGCCAAGTCCACAACCTTTGTTTACTTTTAGCCAAGTCAACAACCTTTGTTTACATTTCGGGTCACTGAATCTTTTGTTAACATTTTATTGGGTCAATGACACTTTTGTTTACATTCTATGGGGTCATTGACGCGTTTGTTTACATTTAGCCAAGTCTACAACCTTTATTTACATTTGAGGTCACTGACCTTTTTGTTTACATTTTATGGGGTCAATGACCCCTTTGTTTACATTTAGCCAAGTCAACAACCTTTGTTTACTTTTGGGGTCACTTACCCTTTTGTTAACATTTTATGGGGTTGAGATAAATAATGTAATATAGTCCTTGTTGTTATTGGGAGAGTATTAAATTGGAATTTTTATTATCGAAAACACAAAATGGGATATTATGTAATTATGATAAGCATTAACTATTCTCCTTCCATAGAGCTTCAAGATAATGTTCAACAAAAAGAACAACGCACCGATGAAGAAAAAATAAGAATCAAGTCTGAACGTGACTTTTTCCAAAAAGAATATTTGCGCCTTATTAGCAAAGCCGGATCGGAAAAGGTACACCAAAAGTAATTTATTTTAAAATAGTCTGAAATTTGTATGTTATCTGCAGGAAGTTGAGTTTCTGCAGTCTCAAATCAAATCAAAAGATGACGAGCTACGTCTTCTGCGCGCAGAGCTTTGTCTGCGCCAACAAGAACGCCTAATGCCAACAGTAAACACAGCCAATGCAGCTACAGCCACTGCCACTGCAGCGTCGCTGGCAAGCGCACGTTCAAATCATTCCGCTAAGTCAACGATCAGCGCTGCCAGTAGTGATTGCGTACAGGCCGTAGTTCTGCGCGCGGAACGTGAGCGTGATTGCGCACGCGCCGAGTTAGAACGTGTGCGCTGTGAACGTGATACGTTGCGTGAGAAACATGTTTCCCTGCTGCAAACACAATCGTTGGAAACGCAGAAGTCACAAACACATATCGGTGAGCTGAATGCGCGCTTACGACAGTTGGAGCGCGAGAATCGTGAGTTGAGTACCGCGCGAGTGCCACATGAAACACACATTGCATTGCTCAAAGAAGAGATAGATGAGCTCAAGCGGCAGATTTTCGTTTTGCAAGAGGAAAATACGAAATTGCGCACACGCAACAGTCAATTTAAGTAAGCATTTGGATATTTGTTACAGATACTTAAATTTAAATTTTGTTATCCTCTTTTCTTTTAGAATTTTGAACGAGCAAACCGAACGCACACTGCAAGAGTATCAAAGTAAACTTACCATAGCCGAACGGCAGCTGCAAACGGCTGATACGCGTTTAAATGATTTAGACTCGAATCGTGAGGTCACACATCGTGAAGCTGCACAGCTGCGCAACGAAGTTGCAGCACTGAAGAAGACCTATGTCTCGCTGGAAAGTGAGAAAGATAAAATATTGGTATGTTCTGCTGCGTAATTTGCGATATTTTTTATAATATATTTTTATTTTTTTTTTTTATTTTTATATATGTATGTAGACGCAATTAGATGCTAAAACGGAGCGTGCTTATCAATTGGAATTTGAGCTCAAGCTTTGCAAAGAGAAACGTTTGGCGTTGGAAAAAGAGGTCAAGGAGTTGGAGGAGAAATTAAGGTAAGTGGTCTAGAATTGAAAAAAACGGTGTAAAGACTAGGAATTTTTAATATTGTGATGTGCCTATCGACATCTAATAGCACAAATTGTTCTGATCAGATCTTCTGATAGAGCCAGCTTCCCCTGAAGTCCTAAGCACTGGCCAGATACTTATAGAGCCAGCTGGCAATCAGTTCCCCCTGAGCTGACCTCGTGACTGTTAAATCAAATAACATCCACTTTTATTTCATATATTTTATTTCATTCATTTGATTTCAAATGGCACACAGAAATCTCAAACACACACTAACAATGTTGCTTTACTTAAGCTAATAGTTATTTTTTCGAATTAATTATAATTTCTTAACGAATTTAAGTTTTTAATGTTTACATTAAATTTTCGTTTTAATTTACAATTAATTTAATACAATATTTTATGCCTTCTAATATGTTTGATTTATCCGTGCTATCCGAAAATTTCTAAAAACCATCTAAAAATATGAAGAGAATCGAAATATATTTATAACAGTAAATTCATATAAATATACATAATATGTACGTAATAATTAGCGATTATGAAGGCAAACATGCGGGCATGCTGAGGAACAGACGCAGGCACAGAGAGTAGTTGTAGATATGTTGGCAAGAGAGCAGGATAGTTGAGCAGAGGTTGGCATGCACCAAAGAGTCACATTTATAGTTCAGGGCGTTGTACATATTGAAAGATTTAAATATATACATATGGATATTGACATATATACAATATACGAGTGTATAGAACCCAAATAAGTGCTGAATAGCTGAATAGAATATCTATTTACATAGTAACACAGTTTTTTTTATAATTTGAAAAAATTACAATAGAAGAGCTGAAAGTTTATCAAAATGTTTATACAAAGAATTTAAAAAAGATTGGATGCAGCAGAGCTTACAGTATTCAGTTTGGCTTAAATTTAATATATTTACATACATACATACATACTTAGGCAAGCAAACGCTGACTTTGTTAGTTTTAAAATTGAAAGTTGGGAAAATTAGAATTTGTATTGAATTTCGAATTTTCACGTTGCTTATTCAAATACCTCGCTAATCCCACCGTGGGCGCATTGCAGCGTGTTATGCGCGCACGTGGTAAATTTTGCTCATCCTCGCCAGCATCCTCGGCGAGCGTATAGCCGGGCCGACAGACACATTTCGCCTTCGTATCTAAAAAGCGTTGCGTTTGCGGGCCGAGTGTATGTGTTTTGATCGGCTCCAACCATTGGCCCGGTCCGCATGGTCCTCTCGTATATAATTTATAACAATTACCATTCAGCTCTACCATACCCGGTGTCGATTCGCACGTATTTTCATCTTCTGTACCTCCATTATCGATATTCGAACATTGTTGATCGAGATTCCAAATGACGCCGGAGCAACCGCAAATGCCGTTGTATGAAATGCCATCGACTGAGGGTCGGGACGTGAAGTCGAATACAACCACTTGATGCAATGAGCACGGACCTTGTGAGCCAATGCGATAGCATGTATTCTCCTCGGGAAAATACAGACGACTTTTGCCGCAAAAGTTGCGCACACAATTGGTTGCATTAATTAGAAATTCGTTGGGCCCACATGGTCCCCTTGTGTAGAGGCGGTAGCACAGTCCATCATTCCAGGGCACATAGCCGTCCTTGCACTGACACTGTGCGCGGGGTATGTCTGTCGCTGTGTTGGCGGCCGTGAAATTGTCTGGCAGATTGAAGATATGGCCCGGCGGACAGGGCCCTGGTGTGTCTGCAATTGTGAAACGCGGATATTTAGCGACTGCAAAAAACACAAATAGACAAAATGATTTGTAATTATACTCAATTCGTAGCACATTTGATGATCCTCGTTGTAGTGTGGTAAATGCCGATGGCAATCACAACGTCCACCAGGCAGAAAGAGCTCACCGGGTGTTGAGCAAGGACCTTTGGTATAATGCTCATGACACGTCTCTTCGGGATCGTAAAAATAATCGCGCAGTGCACCTTCGGGTTCACACTAAAAACAAATTCGACGAACAGTCATATATTCTGGACTATTTAATTTCTTTTTTACATACCTTACATTCGCCCAGTCCATCTTCATTCAAAACCAGCAGCTTGCCTTTAACACAAGGTCCTTTCGTGTACTGCGCATAGCATCTGCCATCTTTCGGCCAAAAAATCATGCCCATCGGGCATTGCTTGGCCATTTTACAGCTGCCCCAACGATTGCTGGACCTGTCAGTTGTAGAAAAAAAGAAGGCTCAAACAATGCCCATCCAATATGAAAAACTCACCTTCGTCCGCCACTGATTGCCGCGCGTTCTTCCGGCAATGGCGCAAAGTATGCACTATGTTCGCATGGACCACGCTTAAATATCTCATGACATTTATTCGTCTCCGCACTTAGCGCAGTGCCTGGCGGACAGCGGCATTCAGCTGCTGGTGCATTAAGGCGCGCCGATTTCGTTTTACCCACATTCGGCGCTGGGCTCAGTTCCATCGTCTCCGGGCACGGGTAGCCGATTGTGAAGATTTTAAAGCACTGTTTAAGCGGCGGCCAGTAGAGCAATTGCCAACCGCCGGGCATGCTGGCGCAGGGATTCTTTTCTGGATCGCTCCAAGGCGGTGGCACAATCGCCGCTTGTGTAGTTTTACTAAGCAGTAATGTGAGAAAAGCAATTAGGCTGAGACCAGAGTGTAGGATCGTCCAACAGAGTAGTAGCTTCCGGCGTTTCATTTTGAGATTCTGTGTTTTTTTGAGGGTGTTTATATGCTGAAAGGAATAAAACGAAAATAATTAAATATGATTTAAGGAAAAGGAATGGATCTTTCCAATAAATGCAGGATTTAAGGGACCTTTGTTTTAAGAGGACTTCTTGGAAGGCTTCGAGTACCGAGGACGCCTTGCAAAATTTCTAATCTTGAGGCCGTTAAAATTGTTTTCGAACTTCCCTGTACGAAAATCGTTTCTTAAGCTTCTACAATTATAATCATTGTGGAAAGTGACAAATTCAACTGCTTTTCGAAGAAAAATGGGGAAATGGATGACTTTACTCCATAGACCCGAACCGAATGTAGCGTTATTTCGTTCCGCGTAGAGCAGATACCGTCTATCTGTCTATTTCTTGTTGAAACTTCGTTTCCTCCAACCCTCCCCTATCGAATTCGAACTTTTTTTCGTCAAAAATTCAGAAATTTATCGTTTCTTGCCTTTAATGTGGGTCAATATCAAAAATGGATGTGGAGAAAATGTGAAGTGTGTCGTTTATGTCATAAACATGGACATGTATATGAGGTCTTGCCTTAGAAAATCAAATATTTAAATTTATTTATAAATAATTTTTGGAATTTTGTACAGTTTTGCCTCTAAATGTCCACACGAGAATTAAAACTTATATGCGCATGCGCATGAATTCACAGATATTTTTTTTTATAGTAAATAAATATTGACGTCAGTATATTTACGCATCGCGCCAGATCACGCTTGACCGGTCGTTAGCCATGACCTAAAATGCTGTTGGTTGCCAAAAAAAAAAAAATAGATGAATGATAAGAGGATGGCAATAAAGAGCACAAGCCGGTAATAATAATTGGGCTAAAATGTTATGCAGACGTCTGGTCGAAAAAATTTTCAATCACAGTGGTTTGGAGTGTGAGAAAAAGTGAAATATTATTTATATGCACAAATTCAGTATTTTGTGCGCATTTTTGATTAAATTTTTTGTTGAGTAAATAGCATAAAGGGTGTTTTTGGAAAATTTAAAAAAAATCACAACTGTATTTGCCGTTTGTTCAATTCTTAGTAACCTCCATTAATCGAATGTAACAACCAGTCATTTCGGTTGGTTTATAAAACACCTATGAGAATCTTGGGTGATATACCAAAACATATGATTCTTAGTGTTTGAGGTCTTACTAGGTCTTACTTACTTACGAGTTGCAAATTAATCAGGCAGTGCAGAGCTTTGAAACGTGTTTTGGCGGAAAACTTTCGGATCCGAAAAGCTTTCATTTATTCCGACTTGCTCCACTGAACTAGGTTTTTGTCGTTGTTACGTTCGTATTTCTCATTTATTTCAGTCAAAAAGCTGGAGAGTCACCTTTCGTATATAAAATTAGAAGCATAATAAATGGACTTTAATATTTTTATGCCTTAAAAGTAGTAATTGTCAGCAAGAATAATTCTATATTGTTTTTTTTGCGGCTGATTTTGCTTTTGTTGTTGGTCGAATTCTCTCGATTCCTCAGGTTATATACATATATTTTTTGTTGATAGGAGATATTTTCCTTTCGTTAGATCCAATCGCTTCGTTTTTAGTACACCTATAAGTAAGAAAATTGGTTTAGGTCTTTGCTACATCCAATACTTGAACCCCGAAGTGTTGTTATACGACTCTATCATGAATTAGACACCTGTTGAACGAGTAAGCATGATTGAAATTCTCAACTGTTGCTCTCTAAATTATTTAGGCCATAACAATTGCTCTCCAAGTCTCTTGAAGTTCCTCGAAATACTCTCTCAATTTTGAAGAAGCACTGTTGCAGTTATTACACTTTAAATTGTCTCAAAATTTAATATTCTAAGGCGAAATTTCACTAAATTTTTTGTTGTTTTAAATTTTTATTGCTCTCAAAAGTCAGATGCTAATTTATTCAGAAGTCAAACAAAACCACAGTAAAAGAGATAGCGCAACAGCTGGGCCGAGTTGACAGCCGGTAGCGAATAGTGACTTGAAAGCTTCCTGCCACTCAAAGTGTTGCACTGTAAAATGAGACTGCCACATGGCCACGCAACGGATGTTTCTTTGCAGCGCCACAAATCACGCGTCGCAAGCAGTCAAGAGCGTGCTATGCGCCTGTTTGCCGACGCGCATAATTTGCGGCATTTCAAAACTCTTAATGTGTGTGCAACAAGCCGCTGCAATCGCGCTGATAATGTTGCTTTGCACACTTTGACTTGAAATTTATCTTTTTTGCAATAATCACAGTTACTTTATTGGCTTCATTGCAGCAATTTGTGCAAGGCTTTGCGTTTTCTGCGCTTTGCACTGAAATCACAGTCGGTTGCATTTTCTGTTGTTGTTATCGTTCATTTTATTTACAAGTATCAATTTCGCACTCTGCGCATGCGCCACCGCAATTTCATTTGCTCAATAAAATCGCTTGTTTATATGTATTTTCTGTCTCAATTCGCGTTGTTTTTATTGTTTTTTTATATATTTTTCCATATTTCTTATGAATCGCTGTCTCAATTTCCAACACGAAATGCGCCTTGCCATTGTTGGCTTGAGAATATACGCGAATATGAGTAGCGTCAACACAGAACTTGTAAACACATTTAGCTTTGTATTTGTATTTGTCTGCGGTTGTATCATGGACCTCATTTGAATGACCCATATAGCTGCGAAAGCACGCAACTGCTAACATTGAAGAATCATATGTGCAAACATACGTGTGTACATAGTATTATGCACAACCTGTATCGACTTTTTATTAAACAGACTAATTTGTGCGTGTTATTTATGGCTACAGGGTTCAAGGCGAGGCAAGTGTGTATACAAAGTTTCAGTAGAAATATAATTCTACCATTTGCTTCAATATCTATTGAATTTGACCTGGGCTAATAGACAGTCGCGTTGATTATTTTAAACCAGCTAATATATTTATTGTATATCCAATATATGGAGGTTGCCTTTTATATTTCGGTTCGTTGAGTCGATGTGTGATTCGTCTTCGGTGGCTGGTTTTCATGATTTCTTGAATGACAACTGGCAAACCATTGTTTGTATACCACTCAGAGTTTACTGTACTTCATTGTTCCAGTGGTATGGTTGCGATTTGTCCAGTTTTTCCAAAAAAACAGCAAACCATTTACTTGGAAGTGCTTTGTGCGTGAACAACTTTTGTTGGATTCGGCTCATCTTGAAAAAACCCATACAGTTCACTGCTGTTTACTTTCGGACTCATACGCGTAAATTCACGATTCATCACCTATCACACTGTCATAGACATGATTTGAAGTATCGCATCGTATTTTGTTAACACTTCTCTCGCCCAGTCGATACGAGCCTTTTTTTTACCGTTCTCACGACAGTCGGATCTACGTAACCGGAACGGGCCCGGATTTTTGTTATCAACTAATGTCTATAGTTGTCTCACTTTCGCGATAGATCACTTGACGATCTTGCAATATTAGTTTGTGGACGGCATCAATAGTTTCCGGACGGTTTTTCGACGACCTTCTCGAAATTCGACCTCGATGGAATTCAGCATACCATCGATAAGCACTGGTCCTGGATGGGGCTTTATTGTAAAAAAACTGAATTAAGTTTATCTAAGCCATCTTGACGAGATAATCTACGTCGACAATTGTAAAAATAATCGCGCGAACATGTTTGCGTTTTAATTCCATATTTTGGCCGTGAAGAATATTTTAAGTTACTGTAAACACAAATAGCGAAATATAAAAGGAAACCCATGTATAAATCGACCAAAAAATGTTTCTTTTTTATTATTTTACATATATTTTAACATTTAATCCTTTCATTGCAAAATATACATATTAACTGGTTTTTTTAATGAAGTGAAAACGAAATTGTAACAGGAAGAATTTTAACCATCGTCAACCCACAGACAAATACAATCAAATGGCAATTGAAGCCAAATTGCATAACTGTAGATAAATAAGGCAAGCCAAGAAAGTGGGCAGCAGCAGCCAGCAGCCAGCCGCCTGATGTGTCGCACCAAGGCATCGAGCGCAGCGCTGGGCCTCGAGTGCCATGTAATAACAAAAACAACTTGAACAGCATCTTACTCGGTTTGTAAACAAAAACCGGCATTTGTTGGCGAGATTTGCTCTCACTCTTGCAATGCTCCGTGTTTGCATGCGTTGCACTGCAACATGTTTCAAACAGCTGTTCGTCACACGGTGTAACGGTTAATTAGCAGCGCTTGCTTGACTTCTTTTCGCTTGCAATTGTTTTCGTTGCACCAACATGTGCAACACACATGCGCAGGCTTGCTTGTGCGCTGGACCACTCTCACTGCTGCTGCAGCCAACAACCCACCCTTGCCCGTCAGCCGTTTTGGCAGCGTTGTTGTTGGCGATTTTCGTTGCACTGCAATTGCTTGTTAGCGTTTTTCTTTTCTTTTGTTGTTGCGGCTATCATTAAGTGCCGCTGATTACGTCGTCACTGGAAAAGTTGTGAAAATTACTTGTAATTATTTGTTATTTCATTGCTATTTTTCTCATTCGTGCGCCGTGTGGGGTGTGGCAAACAGCATGTAGCTTTGTAGGCCACCAGCACGATATCTATTTGTTGGTTTAGTGGGTTACTAATGCCATCGCTTGCCTTATTTGTCGCTTGCGCAATATTGTGGTTATTATTGATCGATGCGATAACATTACGATCGGATGGGATGTTGCAAGTGCAATTAAAACCATGCTTATGGGGATAGTTTGAAGAGGAAAAACTTTGTTGCAACTGCATTGCCATTTGTGGTATGGTATTATGAATGAGTTGTGAAGCTTAGGTCTTGATCTTTCACACAGGGAACCCAAGATTTAATATTCTATTTTCCTTCTGTCGTTCCGTCTGTATGTATGTATATATGCGAATTAGTCTCTCAGTTTTTAAAAGATCCAACTGAAATTTTGCAAACATGTTTTACTTCATTAGTATATGCACATTTGTCAGCACCACCGATATCGGATCACTATAGCTTATAGCTGTCATACAAACTGGGTGGTCAAACCCAAATCCTTATATGGAAAACTTTTTCATTTGACCAGATATTTTTATGAAATTTGGGATGTACATATTATTTTCCTTGACAATACTATGATCTCCGAAGATATCGCTCAGATCGGACTATTATGGCATATAGCTGTCATACAAACTGGTCGATCAGAATCAAATGCTTGTATGGAAAACTTTTTCATTTTACGAGATATCTTCTAGAAATTTGGCAGATATTATTGTCTAAGGCAATGGCACAATCTCCGAACAGATTGTTCAAATCGGACTACTATAGCATATAGCTGTCATACAAACTGGTCGTTCAAAATCAAGACAAATATCGGCATAATCATATTATTTCCTTTTTAAGTAACCCAAGAAAGTTGTTTATATCAATCACGCTGGATCCGAAACCGTATCCAAACCGTTAGATATAAATATAGACGTGGTTGCTATTAGAAATGCGTCCATGCAGCGTATTATAGCTTCGGTGCAGCCAACGTTTACGTTTTTTCTTGTTGTTGATTGCAAAAAGCGAGTTCTATAGCTTTCTTTTTTCAATTTGATTTGATTAAGAGCTTGATAACTTTTTTTAAAAAAAAAACGCATAAAATTTGCAAAATCTCATCGGTTCTTTATTTGAAACGTTAGATTGGTTCATGACATTTACTTTTTGAAGATAATTTCATTTAAATGTTGACCGCGGCTGCGTCTTAGGTGGTCCATTCGGAAAGTCCAATTTTGGGCAACTTTTTCGAGCATTTCGGCCGGAATAGCCCGAATTTCTTCGGAAATGTTGTCTTCCAAAGCTGGAATAGTTGCTGGCTTATTTCTGTAGACTTTAGACTTGACGTAGCCCCACAAAAAATAGTCTAAAGGGCGTTAAATCGCATGATCTTGGTGGCCAACTTACGGGTCCATTTCTTGAGATGAATTGTTGTCCGAAGTTTTCCCTCAAAATGGCCATAGAATCGCGAGCTGTGTGGCATGTAGCGCCATCTTGTTGAAACCACATGTCAACCAAGTTCAGTTCTTCCATTTTTGGCAACAAAAAGTTTGTTAGCATCGAACGATAGCGATCGCCATTCACCGTAACGTTTGCGTCCAACAGCATCTTTGAAAAAATACGGTCCAATGATTCCACCAGCGTACAAACCACACCAAACAGTGCATTTTTCGGGATGCATGGGCAGTTCTTGAACGGCTTCTGGTTGCTCTTCACCCCAAATGCGGTAATTTTGCTTATTTACGTAGCCATTCAACCAGAAATGAGCCTCATCGCTGAACAAAATTAAAGCGCGAAACACATTTCGAACCGAACACTGATTTTGGTAATAAAATTCAATGATTTGCAAGCGTTGCTCGTTAGTAAGTCTATTCATGATGAAATGTCAAAGCATACTGAGCATCTTTCTCTTTGACACCATGTCTGAAATCCCACGTGATCTGTCAAATACTAATGCATGAAAATCCTAACCTCAAAAAAATCACCCGTTACATACCGCTTAATACCAAAATCAAACCATGTGATCAAATTTGACCCGGACTGGTCCAATTTTCTTAAGTTCGTATGAAGGTTAATTTCAATACTAGACCCGTACTAAAGACCAGACTATGCCGTCGCATTCTAGCATGATTGTTTATACTGATTTATCCGTATTCTAAGCAGCATCACTAATATCCATACTAAGTTCACTCTTATAAACAAAACAGCTTATATAACTAATCCAATTATTTTCGGCTAATTATTTCATTAATTGCCGTTACCTTTTTAGTCTTCGCCGCCAATGAAGCTTGAGCAGTCTGTCAGTATTTCCGCAAACTAGCTATATTCTGCGCAAATTTTGTAGTTGCCGTCTGCGTTGAAGTTTCACTTTTTAGAACATAATTTCTTTTGCTTCTTAACAATTTAACAAATACTCGATTGGCACTTTCACAAAACCACACACCTGCGAGCGCACATTCTTGTAGTTTTTTTTGTCACAATGTCACTATTTCCTATATTCTTTCATGGAACATTATGTTCTGTGTCTACACGGCATTACCTACACAGCGATAGCACACCGCACTACACTCACACTTGTTGGACGGTTATTCAACTCGTTGACTACATACATATGTATGTATACACTGAAAGCTGAGGCGAGTCAGTCACTTAGTTCATAAACTTTGTATGCGGCAAAGAATGAAGTGAGTGCGCACAGGTAGCTGAAATGAGGTAGAGAATGAAGATGATAAAGAAGGTAAACACAAGATGATATGCAGCAGAGAAAAGTGGCTGTGAATTGGTGAAACAGCAACAACTTCACAAACAACTAATTAATAAGTAGCGGCATCAGTCGCAGCGCTCGCAGCAGCAACTCCTCTTTATGGCCTTGAATTCAGCGCGTTTTGATGTCTTCTATCTTTTTATTATTGATTTTATTTATTTTGTTCAGTATAATCAAGCATTTTTTTTGTTGGTTTGACTGACCAGCTCGAAAAACGGTTTTATGAATTGGTATTTTTTTTAAGATTGAAATGTAGACGCAATTAGTGGCTTCGTTTTCTAATTATTTATTCATGTTGTTATTGCTGTTTGCAGTTTTGTTATAATTTTAATTGTATTTATATTTTAAACAGATAATTAGCATGTGAATTGAATATTATAATAGCAAACGATTTAATTGGCCTCTCATTCTGCTTGACTCAAGAAAAAATATGTTTCCATCTTGTGGCAGGATATTAAAAATTATATTTTTATTTAATTATTTAAATAGTTTCTCTATTTTTATTTATATATATTTATTTAATATTTTTATTTATAATAATTTTTATTTTTAAAGTATTTATTTTTTATTAATTTTTTTAGTTTTTTTATATATATATATATTTTTTTTAATTTTACTGAATCAATGTCTCCTCTTGTTGTTTTATTGACCGTCAACACTTTATATGTTACAATTTCTTAATTTCTTTTCGTATTTCTTTTTCCTTAACAAAACTGCTGCAAATTTGAATGCGAAATTCGTAATAAATTAAGCCAATCGCGATTGAACTCTTTCAAGGTTACTATTATGTTTTATCATGCAAATCGCAACTATGCTGAATTCGAAAATAGACGTTTGCGTTTTATAATTCGTTGCAGTTTCAAATTGAATGCGTTAATTTTTTCAACTTTTCAACACTTGCACAAATAATTTGTTACGCCTTTGGAGGTCAGCACACATTGTGGTCTAATTTAGCACCGTCAGACTGTAGACTGATATCAAGTTGATATAGCAATATGTTTTAGCTTTCAATCATATTAGCTGTGTAACAATCGAGATGAGTTGTTCAAAATTCATATGTATATGAGCGGTATTACGACACTAGCATGAAAATACACTTACTACACTTTTTATAAAACTCTATATATTATATTTATTAAAACTACTTTTTTTCTGCTGTAAACCGACTTTGAAGCCAACGCAGCCGTGTTTTGACTTTAACGATATTTGTCTGCCGCTAAACTATATTTATGTGGTTCACCCACCAAATCAAATCAAATTCTTTGCTGGCGCACAAATCGTATATACTCGTCAATCGCACCACAAGTCGAGCCACACGCCACCGTAAGCCACCAGCGCCGAGTTTGATCTGTGCGCCGGGCGCATTTTTACTATCAACATTCAGCATTGCACTCAAACGTGCTCTCATTTGCTGTTGAGCTCTTGTCTGCACTCAATTTATTTTCAATCAGCTGTGCGCATTTTTCGAGCACAAACCAAAGTTGATTTGCTTATTTATACCAATTTATTTGGTTTACCTATTCTTCGTCGAAGTTTGCATAACATTATTATCAAAAAATATATTTCATAAACTTTTCTCTGCCTCTTTTAACCATTTCTACTCAGAATATTTTTTTTTTGTTTGCTACTCCGCTCTAGAGTTATCTGTAGTTTTTCACTCATCTCACTCTTTTGACGTATGTATATTGCTCAGTGTTTATTGTTTGCTTGTCAACAATTGAACCGATGTTTGTTGTTATGGTTATATTTTTTATGCTTGTTTTAATTTCTATTGCTTGGTTGTCAATGCTTACAGTGTATGTTTTTTTATCATCGTATTATTTTTATGTACAAACATATGTACATACATCTTATTTTAACCACATTTTGGCTGTACTGCTAGTTTGATATCCTTTTTGTGGGCTACGCATAATTTGTAAGCCTCATTTGTGGTCGTTAACTGTAAATTAGTTTTGTATGCAAATTTATATTTATAGTCTATAGCATGTACTAAGAGTAGTATAAAACGAGCATTCAATATTTTCCGGTAGTTAATTTATATGCGAGAACAGAATTTTCAGGTTGTTTTACTATTTTCCACTATTTTAACGTACTGTACTGTTAGCACAGTTAGTTTCGGCAAAATCTATCATCTTTAGCTTGAACATGTGTGAAAAAGTCCGTTTGCAGATCAGAGCTTTTGTTGGACTTGAAGATTTTGGAAAAGTAAATGTCAAAAACTGTTCGTAATTTCTGAAATTGTAAAATTTTTTCAAAATATGTCTAGATCTACTATAGATTGTGCGTGTTCTAAAACATTTCCTATTACACTCTTCTTGTTTACTGGCGTAGACATCGCCTACGCGGTTAATGTGGCGCCAACTGCTGATTCCAAGCGAAGCTAGGTCCTTCTCCACCTGGTCTTTTCAGCAGAGCTGAGGTCTTCTTCTTTTTTACGTGGCGGGTGCCTCGCCTTCTCACTTTATTACAGCCAGTGTTTCCTTACGATTCATACAATATTCTTACACGAGCCTTATAGTTTTTCTGGGTGCTCGGCTGAGATTTTTCTCTGATTTGTGGTGCTCATTCGACTCATAAAATACTTGAAATATTCGTTTAAAATTGTAATTTACTATTTATTAAGGTATAGACTATCGAAATATGTAAAAGCAGAAAATTGAATTTTCATATGTTCACTTATTTTTTATTTGAAATGTTTTTCTGCTTTAAAATACTGTTTACTTCATTGTTCACATGCATATTTCTTACGCTCCTACTTGTTCTTCTGTTCGCTGTTACTTTAGTAGGGGTATTTGAACTTTGTATTTATCTTGAAGATCCCTGCAAGTCACATACATGTGTGTATGTACGTAAGGTAGCTCATGAAATGCGTGACTTTTTCGCCCATTTCATTGTGGCCTTTATTTACCCACGTAATTAGCACATTTGCATAAAAGTGGTCAACTAAATGAGGAAAAAATCTCGTACAATATGATTTGCTTAAAGAAAGATGAAAGCAAAAAGCATAAAAAATAAAAGTGCCTCTTTAAAATTGCATTGAAAGGAAGTTTTACCTTCCGCAATTGGTTCAAAGCGTTTCTTCGCATACGACTACACATATTGCAGAACTTTACTTGCGCTTTGTATTTACTTAAAACGCATTGACTGTGTCTTGTTGCCTTGGCGTTATGGCTCCCTGTCCCCTTGACTCACTGCGTTTTACGGACGTACCTATATTTTCGAAAATATCTCTGTTTGTATGTGCATATGTCGGGTATAAGTATATGTACTAGGTTTGTGCTGGCATTGAAGAACGTGTTTGGCATATCGACAATGTTCGACCTTTCATTTAGCAGCACATTTCCATGGTTCTTATACTAAAGTTAAACAAATAGACAATTTAATTTGCATAGTACTCTACTGTATATACATATATGCAAGTGTATATGTAACTTTGACTAGCTGACGACATGAATGAATGGACGTGTGACTAATGCTAGTGAGCGTACGTACATACCTAAATACTAACATGTTGTTACCAGCCTAATCAAGTAACCGAAATCAATAATAACGCGTTATTAGCGAATTCTGAAAAATCCATTTCGGGATTTAGCATTTTTTCAACCAAAAAAAAAATTTATAAATATATATTAAATATAAATGCCACTTGCGTTTATAAGAAATGAAACGTATTAGCTTTTAATTTATTGCAAACTCGTTTGTCACTGCTGCCGCGATCGCTGTGGTAATTACAGGTTTATTTAGTTGTATTATTTCTGTTGATATTATTTCTTTTCGCTACAACCTTTTGAAGATTTTTTCCGCTTAATTAAAAGGTAGGTGTTACTTTATTTTGTCCTTGAACGTTTGGTATTTCGGAGTAAAGTGTGACCTCGTTGGTATCAGATGTTTTAAAAGAAAAACGATTTTTGCCCAATAATGATATAGTGTTCGTTGCAATGCAGTATGTAGTATGCAATATATTTTCATATACATATACATATGTACTTTTGAATCTTCAAAAATTTACATTTATTTAAACAAGCAGATTCAATAAATAATGTTGAAAACTTTTCAAAAAATTTTAAAATTTCAAAAAATATTGTAAACTACTATTTATGAAAATGTGTAAAAAATCTTATAATTTCTGCAATTTCTCGAAAAATTTTAAAATTTCGAAAAAATTTAAAACTTCGAAAAAAATTTAAAACTTCGAAAAAATTTAAAAAATCCGAATCTAACTCCTCCAAATCCTCCCTTTCAAGTAAGACTCAAGTATCATGTACGATTATCTTACGAATTCATCAGCTAAAAGTTTCGTCAGTTCATTGCTTTACAGCTCTGCATTAAAGTGTTACATTTATCTGCATAAAAAATAGTAACTACGAAGTCGTTTTGAAAATTTAACTCTTCATTTGCAGCACATACAAATAACGTACTCACGTACTTGAACTTAAGCAAAGCCAACAAGACTTACAAACGTTCAAATAATCATCTAAAATTAAATTAATTACAAGCTATAGCAAAAGCTTAACAGCTGTGTTCCGGTTTTAAATTAACCTGTCATTTAAGTTGCCAAGAAAAAAACTGAAAAAAATAACAACCAAAACTGTAAAGGTTATGAAAAGTGTGAGTACTCGTGCAATGCTCTTTCAGCGAAACTGCAAATCAAAATAAATAGCACAATACAACTTAATAACAAGGAAAAAGTTAGCTTTGTCTGGACTGAAGCTATAATACCCTTCACAGGTTTATTTCTTTCTCAAGCACTGAATTTCGATCGTTCACTTTGTATGGCAGCTTTATGCTATAGTGGTCCGATATCGACGGTTCCGACAAATGAGCAGCTTCTTGTGGAGAAAAAGCGTGTACAAAATTACAGATCGATAGCTCAAAAACTTAAGGACTAGTTTAGCTACATACATGCAGCCGTATATTCTTAGCTAAAGCGACTCTGCTCGATCATACTGATCATTTCTATGTATATGTTATAGCGTATCAGACGTTTCGGCCTCGGTGTTACAAACTTAATATACGCGGTTCAGGGTATAAAAATCATGTCTTTGACATAATTCAAGGCACAAATGCCACATGCATACCACGCCATTTTTGTCAGTTACTAAATATCAAATGTGAATGACAGCCTACAATTGTTATAAAATATAAATGTCAATAAATATATGAGCTCATATACGTGAATTAGCACAAAAGGAAATAGTGATAACCAATTATTATATGTGTATAGTGCGTGGTATTAGTACTTCAGTGAATGCTTGTAATTGAAATCGAGCGCAGACTATAAAAATTACGATTTATTTGTAAATATTTGTGAAATGTCATATGTTGAATCTGAAAGGTTTAGGCCCAGCTTATTTCATTTTATTTTTATTTACAAATGTTTATATGTACATACATTCTATTTTCTCTTAAAATTTTTTCGAGCTAAATTTTTTCAATCTCATATGTTTTCTAGCTGCTTACTCCTCTATTTTTTTCCTCCACTTACCATTTCTATACTTCTGCATTAAATGTGAAACGAACACATACTCTCTAAAGTCACTTTGACAACCAAATACTTACTCACCTGCAGCCTACTATTAAATATACGTCAATCCTTCTTGTATTGACTGCACAAATTGCTTGACAAGTGAGGGCGGATATGTGCGTTGGCCGGTCTTTCACCGAATGGCTAACCATGCGTGACACCCATTAAGCACTTGCCCGATTTGTAATGTAATTAGCATATTTTTGAGTGAAACCCACGTCGGTGAATTCATAGTTTTGATTTACGGTTCGTTGGCCAACATTTGGCCTCAGCTTAGCCTTGATAATGAACTTTGGCATGTTGTATACAACTTTTGGTACTAAAGTTTCTGCCAAATGATTATGAGGGTTACTTACTGTAGGTAAAAATAACATTTACTTAACATCTTATACAAAAAATTGCGTTGCGCGCTGCTAGATGAGAAGTTTATAAAGTACTCTACACTAACATCTTTCCACGGTATTAATTTCTGACATTTACCAATCTTCTTTCACTTAAATAAATATATATAACTTAATGCATGTGAATTTTGCTATTAAATAACGGTAATGTAATAGTAATCAATTCCTAATGCCGGCGCCAGCTTAGCGGCTGCGCCCTGTGTCACGATCAAACTCACATTTATACAAATATATTTCTACTTTTAGCCATACAAGCCTTTGTTTGCAGCTCTTTATATGGGTGCGGTGCAATTTTCGTGAACTAGTTGCAAAAACAGCAAGCAAAAAGTCAAACAATATCATTTGCACACAATTTTTTATTCAAAAATATTTTTTTACACATTTCCACTTCACCTTTTTCACTCCATTACAGCCAATAAAGAGTAGGTAATTTTATTTATCCATTCATCTAATGACACAATTGAAATCTAGCTCTCACAACTTTTGCCATGCTAAATAACCTTTACCTTAAATGTACATACTTCCTGCAAA
Organism: Bactrocera dorsalis; assembly: GCF_023373825.1. NCBI lineage: Eukaryota > Metazoa > Arthropoda > Insecta > Diptera > Tephritidae > Bactrocera > Bactrocera dorsalis. Next base: position 73,736,490 of record NC_064307.1, on the reverse strand, counting down.
TGATTTTCGCTTATTTTGCATTTGTTTTTGTCTTATTTTTCTTAATTCAATTGAGCTTGCATTGTACTGCTGCTAATGGTGCGATATATACTTATTTTGCGTTTGCTCCCATTTATAATTGTATAACTGTAGTTTAATGTCTTATAATGTCAATAATTTCTACTGTAAGTGCTCGCCCAAACCGATTGATTCACACATTAGATAGTTAAATTGCAATTTTCATACCCTATAAAGGTATAATTTTTTAACTGCTATTGTCCGTTCCTTCAGTCTGTTGTTAGTAGTAGAATCCGATTATAATTCGAATTATTTTCTTAAGTCTTTAGTCTTTCGATGCGAATCGAGTTCGTTTCTTAAGTCTTTGGATCATCAGGCCAAAGCAAGTTTTTTTTTAAATCTATCGTTTAACAAACTGGTGCGAGTTCGTGTCTTCAGTCTTTTGATTGCCAGGACAATCCGAATATAATTCGAGTTCGTTTCTTAAGTTTTTAGTATTCCAATTCAAAGCGAGTTCGTTACTTAAGTATTTTGTTCATCAATATGATTCGAGTTCGTTTCTTAAGTCATTTGTTTTTAGTTATGAATCTGAAGTATTTAGTTCATAAATATGATGCGAGTTCGTTCCTTAAGTCTTTTGTATGTCAACCCTAGCAAAATCACAAAATAAACGATTGCTTACTTACTTTTATTTAATTTCAGCCAATTAACTGCGAAAACCCGTGAACGTACTGCCGAGCTGCACGAAACCTCAACGGAAAGCAAAAGTTTGCGCCAACAAATCGCTGCACTGAAAATCAGCCGAGACGAAGCTATCGCGGAAAATGGGTGAGTCGAATGCGCTACAAGCAAAAGCAACTAATTTTTGACTGTTTAAAGTTTAAAGTTGAATGTGTATATATGTATGTAAAATATGTACTAGTATGTATGTATGTATGTCTAAGCGTGATATTTTATAATTTTGTGACGATTATTATGGGAAAATGAGCAATCAGCAGGTTTTATAATGCAAGCCACTATAAAGTTTACTCACTTTCGGCGTAAAAGGTCGTATATAATATGTTACACATTACCGTTATTGATTTTACAATATGCAGCTGTGTTGCGTTGGTGTGTGAACTTGATTTTCTTGCAACAGTCTTTGCTAACGCGACTAATTTTGTCTCAGTAGCAGTGTGGCTAATGTGATTTTCTTTTCATTTTCTCTTTTTTCAGCCGTCTGTCGAACGAATTGGCCGAGCGTCAAGCAGAGATTTTGACACTTAAGAAAAAACTGAAAGACTCCGATTTTGAAATCGAACAGTTGAAACAGCAATTGCGTCAATACGTAGCGGAGGTGAAGAAAGCCGAGGATTTGTTAACGCATAAGGTGGGTGTATGATGTTTATATTATATAATAAATTGTAGTGTATACTTTTAGAAGGTCTTACTTTGGACTCTTAACAGTGCAAAATATTTGTAACGCGCTCAAAATTAGTTTATAAAATTATTGTCTTAAAGTCAAAGAGTAAATAGTTACGATTGATGTGATGGGGTTATAATCACAACCGCAACAGATTAAAAGTTTATAAAACTGTTTTTATAAAGGATGATTGTTATCGACAGCCGACAATGAAAATCGTCTAAAATACCTCGAATATAAAACATTTCTACGATGACGCGATTCTAATTAAATACTCACCTTTTTCTCGCCATATTGTATGCATTTTCATAATGCTATTCTCATAGAAATCCTAGTCCGTATTGGAAAAAAACTGGGTTAGTCAACTTTCGCCAGTTTTTCTGGAGGCAAATTTCTCACTATAGATAGAACCAGGCAAGAATCACTAAGTGACAGGCCCGGAATCTAAGGTGGATGCATAAGAATATCCCAACCATGCTTCTAGCGATTCATTACTAATCTGTGCGGGCGGGCGTTGTTCTTATGGAACATAATGTCTCTCCTATTGGCCAAAGCTGGCGGCTTTTGGACGATTATTTCCTTTACACGGTTCAATTGTTGACAGCACGGCTCCGAATTAAGAGCTTGGCTGTAAAAGCGCAGCTTACAGAAGATGGTGCTCTGCTAATTCCATCAAAGACATAACCAATTCTTTCTGATCGTCAATCCTGGCTTGACCACTTTTTGCGCCGGCTCAGCGCGACTCGATTACCTCGATTTTCACTTCATGTTGTGGCCTTCCCAAACGCTTTTTAAATCCAGCAACCATTCGCTTCAGATAATTAAAAAAAAAATTCTACTTTTCTCTAACAGGAAAAGGAACGCGAGGAAATGCTCGAGCATTATCGCAGTCTATCACATGACGCCGTCATATTGGAGGGCAATAATCAGAGTCTAGAAGTTGAAGCAGCCGAGCACAAGTAAGTTCAAACTTTCTTAGCTCATTAAATCTATTAAATTTGTTACTTTTCACTTGTTTACCAAACCTAAATAGTTAATTGACTAAATTTCTACTTACTTCCTCTTCTTTACATTAACTAAAAACTTTGCCTGCTTGACTTGCGTAGATGTTGTTGCTGCTGTGCGCGACATATACGCTAATTATTTGATTTTATCGCGTGTATGTATGTATGTAGTGTATGTAAGCGGAAAAAGCATTTGAATAGCTCTCTTCTTAGCAGTATGTAGCTTTAGTTATCTTGATTTACGCACACGTAGCTGTAACGTAGCACTGCCATGGTACAATAAAAAAAAATGAAAAATCAACATGTTGAACGAATTTACCGCTATTAACCCCGTTTTCATTAAAGACGGCAAATCACCGAATTAGAAGATGAAATAAAAGCGTTGAAGAAGGAAATTTGCTCCCGCAATGCACTTATTGCACAACTAGAGGATAAGGTAAGAAGCTACATTATATATATTTGTGTGTGCGCTTTTTTCAATATAATTTTTGTTTATTCTTTCCTACAGCTAACGGCGCTAAATGCACAAAATGCTAAGCTGGAGCGTGAACTTGAGGATGCCTTGGATGAGCAACACCTGCTGAAGGTTGATTTGGCCGCGCGCAAGGAGCTGTGCGATAAGCTCGATGTAGAGCGCGATAAATTGAATGCCGAGTTAACTGAGCTGAATGAGATAAAGCGCAAGGTATGCCACAGTAATTTACGCTTTAAACACTTTTGTTACGCACTTTTTCGATAGCTTGAACGTGACAATGAGAAGCTGCGCGCGGATCTGGAAAAATCTTCGAATGGGCAGAAAGTCTCCTCCGAAACGCTCGAGGAACTATTGACGAAAACGCGTCGCGATCTGGAGGAGCAAATAAAAGTCGATAGTAAATTGAGTCAGGAGTTGGTGCGTCAACGCCAGCAAAACGACGATTTATTGGTGTGTACAACTATTTTTTTATTAAATCAATAACTAATAAAGCATTTTCTTCGACACCACAGCGTGAGTTAGACGCCGAACGCCAACGTCGTCATCAACAGGAAACGCTGGCGCAGGAATATCAAATACAAAATCAGGAACTGCGGCACAATCTCACCGATGATCGTTTCCGGCAGGCGCGTTCACGTGACCAAAGTCCACGCTATCCCTCGCAGACATTGTAAGCAGCGTTCGCTTTTAGCCAAGCATTTGTACTTAATTTGAAAATGCATTTAACATTTGTTCCGTTTTTACTCTTAAATAATTTTTATAAAATGTCTTGCGTTTTTCTTTGTTTTTTTGTTTTCGTTTTTGTTTTTAGTACAAACAAAAAAATAATAAAGTGTGAACCAGCACAAAAACTGAGCAAACTATATGCAGATTTCATTAAAAAACCAAAAAAAAAAAACAAAAAACAATTACAAAACAAATCATCATCTCAGCTATACTCATACATACATAAATTAGCGGTGCACATACTTCAAATATTTGAAACTTCGACCCAATCGAAATTATAACATTTAATCATCATTCATTGCACTCATCATCATCATCGTCCTCAATTTCGACGCAATCCTCCCGCAGTTGTACGCGAAAATCGGGATAGTAGAGTGTCACCATATTTAGATAAGTTTTGAACATACAAGGACAGCCAGTGAATTCCGGTATCTGCTGGTATTCGCCGCCATAAGCGAAGCTTAGGCGTCCTGTAAAATAGGAAATGTATGCAGTGCTTGAGAATTCTGTTGGTAAGTGAAAATTTAGTTTTTGGTACAGTGCTGTCCAAAATATGTGTATGCATGTGTGTTTTGTTAGTAGCTAGCAAATTGAAAATTCAGCGCTCTAATGCGAAACCGCACCGAAAAAGTCTAATTTTGAGTAATGTAGTTGGGCTGTGATAATTTAAAAAGAGGAAAAAAATCAAATGATGAAACAAATACTGAAGCAAGTGTCTGTATTTGATGTTCCGATTATATTCGAAGGCGGTCCGATAAGTAAATGCACGCACCGCTCGATGGCGGCACTATCGCTAGAGCAGTTTAATATCTTATAAAACATTATCGTAAACAAATAGTGTCGAATCGGGCTCAAAGTTTTCTTTTGGCCATGTGTGGAAAGGCACTTGGATGCTGCATACGGTGATCCGTTGTTGTTGTTATTGTTGTTATAGCGGCAGAAAACATTTCTGAAGAAATTTCGAGAAATGGTGCCGCGCTAAAAGTCCTTGGCCGGATGAAAATCCGGGTCTGCTCCGATTACTTAGAGCCGACTATCGTGGGAACGGAACGGTGATGCCTCTCCTTTTATCGCAACTCTCAAAAACTGGTTTATCGAGTTTCAGAGCATTTGACGCTATTTAAGAGCAATCCCAAGCAGTTTCCGTCTCATTTTGTGACCGTAAACTAAATATGGATCCACTAGTATACAGCAGAGAGCAAGCCACAGTCGAAACAGTGAACTTTTCTCGGCGAAACTTGTCTAAAGAAAGCGAAGACTTAATAAAATGTGATCTGCATCGATTGTATGGAGAAGGAAAATCAGTTGAAAAGGTCTATTGTATCGAATTATGGGCTGTCTCGACTTCGAATTGCAGAAAAAATATGCCAATTTGACGAAAAAATGCTTTGCCACCGTCACAACTTACTAGCACACACTTCCGACGTCGTCAGTGCCAAATTGGTCAAATAAGCCTACGAACAGCAGCGCCATTTATTGGAATATCCAGATCTCGTGTTACCTCTTTTTGTCACTTTCCGTCCGAAATTGGGCTAATATGAAGAGGTTATCGCCTTCACAAAGGCCTACTTGGCAGAGCTCGACATATTTTTTTAGACAAAAAGTCAGCATCGTTTAACTCACCTCTTGGCGTGCAGTCGCGCATAGGCTCCGCAGTTTCACTTTGTAAATTCGCTGCTAGGAAATATGTACCAAATTAGTAAGACATTTACATAATATAGACGAAAACTAAAAAGCTACCTCCATCCTGGGCATAGCAGGCCGGGTCACAGTTGCTGTATTGTTCCATAAATTGCACACGCGTCTGCGGCTTGTACTGTGATAGTTCTTCTGCACATCTATCTTCTTCTTCCGGCATTTCTTGATGCGGCGGCATTGTGGCATTAAACCTTGGCGTTCTACGTTCCGCGTAGTTTTGAAAGCGCGGACTTTTTTGTACCGTTTGCAAGAACTTCATTGGCCCATTTTGCCAAGGTGTCATATTGCAACTACTTATTGGTTGGCCCGGTATAAATTTTTCATCCTGTTGCCATGGTAACAAATAGTTCTGCTCATCTACGCATTGAATTGGTGGTTTTTGTTTATGTTGCGCAATGAAAATGTGTCTCTTCTCCGAGTTTATTTCCACTCTACCACACCACTCTTCATTGCTCTTTAGTTGCACCTTTCCATTTTGCTCCTCATTGTTTTCCTCACATAGGAACTGGTATTTTTTTTTGATACTATCCGAAGTTGAATGCGGCGATTTTTGGCTCTGACGTGGGGAGTCACATGTACATGTAGATGGCGCTGCAGAGCTTTTTGCTTGATCTGCATATTTTTCACTGCATTCTTTCGGCAGCGGTACGTACTGTGGTGCACAGCGATCTTCCTTTTGCTCGATAATCGTTGCTGAGTACTGTGTTCCGGTCGAGCGCAAAGTTATGCAGCTCTTCGATAAACTTTGTTGCGATAATGGCTTATAATTGGTAACTGCGGCGTCGGACTGCAGTGCTACAGCCATATGAGAGTTAGCTGCTAATTGACGTACCGGCGAATGTTCGTATTGATCGCCTAGCTTCTCATAAGGAATTTCACCTCTATTTTCTGCTGGACATAAACATTGGCGTGGAGACGCTGACGGTGAAGTTGACTGTGTAGTGCATGGCTTGCACATATAAGCATCTCCCGCGTTCGCAACGCAGTTGCCACGTAGACTAGTACGTCTAGTGCAATCGTCTTCAGTTGAAGGAAAACACGCGGTACCGTAATCAGTGCATAATGCTCGAGGTTTCATATAAATTTTTGGCGTTTCAAGACTAGGAAAAGGACTTAGTGGACTTGCAGACCCACCCATGACGCCAGCTGTGTCCGATCTAGTAAAGCCTCCACCTATTACAGCACCATCGTGGATGCCCGGTTGTCTAACCGGACTACTTCTTATTTGTTCTGGCTGACTACGGCTATCCAACTGTCGCAGTTTGTCCCGATCCTTATATTTTGGGGATCTTAATTGTTCTGGTTCCTGCGAAATTTCACCTTTAATGGCTGATTTAGCCTGGTCACGTAAACTAATTACGGGGCTTTTCCCTAAGCATAATATATTAACAGATTATTTTAGATGAAACAATTATAAAAAAGAATTACCTCTTCCACTAGGTGCACTCCTACCGCTTTCGTCTGTATCCTCAATTGTAATTTCTGGAACTGGCGGTACATTTTCAAATATATCTTCGCTACCTGTACGTCCTCTATCGGTACCAGGCTGTTTCCCCGTACGTGGAGTGCTAGTCGTAGGGCTCGCAGCTCTATTAGTTGTGTCTGTACTCTCAGCCTTAATGTCTGCCTTAGGACTGTAGTCATCTATATATGTGCCTGCCTTTTGTGTATCCGCTTTATATTTCATATCTTTGGCCGAAATTTCCGGTTTTTTAGATAAGTCTATATCTCCAAGTTGATCGGTCCTCATTAAATTAACTTCTTCCTGTTTGAAATCTTCTTCCTTCCTAACTTTTCTCTCACTTATTTGTCCGTGATCCGTCTCCACTCTCTGGTCGGTTTCACTAATATGGTCTTTTGGAGACCTTTTTCCTTCTGGTTTTCCATACTCATCGCGGGAGTGGGATGGTGAAAATCCTTCAAATTCTATGTTATCGTCCGATTTCAATCCACGAGCGAAACGAGGTTTCGCGTCTGGAGTATAGGTATGAGGGTCCTCCATCCTACGTGTCGGACTATGTGGTGTAGGACTATGAGTTTCATAGCGTGCCGAACGTGGTGTTTCATCTGGGCTGTAAATTCTGCCCGGCATTTGCGCAGACCTGGGCTCATCATAAGCTTTACGCGGTGAACCACGAGGATCATACCTTTCATCTGATTTAATACCTCGCTCATAGTCACGTGCGGAACGAGGTGTACTCGAAGTGAATTTAGGTTCGTAAGTGCCATCGTACAAAGTGTTTGGTTCACGTCTTTCCTCCTCTTGTTTTGATGGAACATAGTCGGTTGGAGTACGCTGTTCATCGTAAGTTCGACCGTGGCTCCTCTCAGCACCTTGCTTTCCAATAGATCTGTAGCCTTCATCTAATCTGGGTTTCTGTTCGATTGGAGACCGTCGTTCATCGTAAGTTCGACCGTATCTCGTGTCAACACCTTGTTTACCAATAGATCTGTAGCTTTCATCTAATCTGGCTTTATGTTCGATTGGAGACCGTCGTTCATCGTAAGTTCGACCGTAGCTCCTGTCTGCACCTTGTTTATCAACTGATCTGTAGCCTTTATCTAATCTGGGTTTCTGTTCGCTTGGAGACCACCGCTCATCAGTAACTCGACCATAGCTCCTCTCAGTATCTTGTTTTCCAATAGATCTGTAGCCCTTCTCTATTCTGGGTTTCTCTTCAAGTCCATATGCTCTAAATACTTCCGATCTATCTTTTTCATACGATTCCCGTTGTCTGCCGTCGGGCCCAAGTCTGGGTTGTTCATCTCGTCCAGTGCCGCTAACAGTTCGTTCTCTTTGATGCGATCCAACTGGTTTCTCACCAGGCCTCTTCGGGCTTTCTCGTTGTATGCGTCGTCCACGTTCGGGACTTTGAGATGGGGGCAGATCTCGCACTGTATTTTTTTGTACCGGCATTATGTCATAACTTCGCTGCGGTGATACCTGAAAAAACTCCCCATAGCCTGTCCTATATTGAGTTTCAGTGGGTTCCTGTACCATTTTAGGTACATCGCTAGCATAGGTATCACCAATGCGGTAATCATCGAGAACTTCTGTTATAGTGGGAATACCAGCGTGCCATTCATCTGGTTCAGGTGGATATTCCATTTGTCTTAACCGTTCATCCCACGTTTTATCGTCATCAGCACTTTGTGCTTTGCTCTTTTGCTTCTTCTTTCGATCTAAATCAAATTTGCCTTCACTTTCGCCCGGCTTACAGGGTTTATAGGCTGTAATCGTCATCTGTTTCAGAGAGCGTTTTGTCTCACGTGAATACTCTCGACTTGCTTTTGGCAGCTCGTACGTAATACATTCATCTGACTCAGACGAGGGCTTGTGACGTCGCTCCTTTGTAAAAGTTATTTCCAGCAGTTTTTCCTTGCTCTTCATTTGATGTGCCTTCTCCGATGAGTCGACACTACCCGACGATTCACTCCGCTGACGTGCCTTACGCTCGCGCACCTGATGCTTCTCATTCGCTTTACGCGCAGAGACGTCATAAGCTTTCGAAGTGCGCTGCCTTGCCTTATCTTCGCTCTCGTTTTTTCGACGCGTTTTGCTACGCGAGCGATCACCACTTCTTTCAATATCAACAAGTGTGCGTCCATCCTTCGGTACATCGACCGTCAAACGCTCCTTATTCTTGGAGTGCCTTGGACTGCCATGTTTAAATGATTTGGTGGTGGGCGAGGCGGTGGGATGATAGAAATCTTCTGTATTTAAGTCACTCACACGCCTGCCATAGATAACTTTTGCCTGCGGCTTGGCTGGTTGACACTCACTATAGGTTGGACAAGGCGGTAAACAGGGTGTGCATGGCTGACAAGGCTGACACGGCTGGCAGGGCTGATAGCATGGCACACAAGGCGAACATGGCACACATGATTGGTTCGTCGCCGGCACTACACATTTATTCTGCGACGGATAATTATAATGATATTCATCGCGGCAATATTTGTACTCTTTACATGGCGTAAGTGCCTTCTCCACATACGTGTTTTTATTACATAACATGCCATTATAATTGCCAACGTTATTGTAGCGCTCACAGGTCTTCGTGCAATTGCAGTCATTCGGATTGCAACCGCCAGCGCAACGACAATTCTGCAAGTGATAAACATTCACAGCGTTCTGACCATCGCCCGTGCCGCCATAATCAAAAGCATAGCAGTTGGGCGGTGTGGTGTCGAGCAACCCTTTCGTCTTTAAAGCCGCCAGATTGGTGGCCGAATAATGTATGGCAGCGTTGAGTTTGGCCTTAAGGTTTTGCAAATTATCCTCAACACCGCCGCGTTGTGTATCTTTCTGCAGGCCAATTGTGCGCATGCGCGGACGACACGAAGTTTGTTCGTCGCGCGCGTAACGCGGTGAAGTGCAAACGAACTTATGCTGACTCGAGAATTTTTCAATCGTAAACTCGATATTATTGGCAAACTGGGTATCGAAATCCTTTAGCTTGTCCAACGATTCGATTTTCGTGTGCAGATCGTTTTGTATGGCAGCGTTGCGCATCAAAGGGTGCGCACGCGACCTGAACATTAGTTTGTCCCTTTCCCGTTTCAATTTGGCAATTTCATTATCAATTTCATGTGCCAGACGCTTCAACTGCACCGAAGTGCGATTGACTGCGCGTTCCAGGTGCGATTTGTCACGGCAAGTGGTCAGCAAGGCGCCACTCTCCGGCGAGTTGCCCAATGTTTCGGTGGTGGTGTTTCGCTCCGATGCTGTTTCTGGTCTAAGTGTTGTTGTGTAGGCGCTGCGCTTTGTGTGTTTCTGCTGCTTGTGCGCTTCCTTGGCATTCGGGTGTGGAAATCGTTCGCGTAATACGGTCTTATGTCGTTTAATGTAACCGTTGTGACTGCGCTCGGTTGTATAGCTTTCCTTGTGCTCAAGTTCTATGCTGTCCCCTGCAGTATCGTAGAATGTATAACTATTACTTGAAATCTCAATTTCTAGAATGTACATAATAGCTTACCCCTGTCTTTTAGTTCCTGATACCGAAATCCCATCAACAAATGCTAGTGACTTGTTTTTGCTTTTGATATCGAAAAATTTGTTAACAAATAAACGCTAGATATTCAAATAATTTCGTTAAATTTCACCAATTGTCTGCTTTCCAATAAAAATATAACAAATGAAAAATGTTTGATTGAAAAAGAATTTTTTGTTTCGAACCGAAAACGTCTAACTCAATGAAGTGGCTAAATTCGCCGCCAAGTCAATGCTTCCAAGTTTACTGAAAATGGGACGCAATCCGATTAATTTTCAGTGTTGAAAACTAGTAACTCCTCGATCAAAAAATCAAATTCAATTTCTTCAAAATAAGAGTTTTACGTTATAAAAGCCAGTTTAAGAATTTTATACAAAATCCGGTATGAAGTGTTCTCTCGGAAATTCTCGAAGTTAGCGTTTTAATAATCAAATCACTGACCACATTTCCTAAAAACCGTGGGCATAACCGACTCCACACGTGCTAAAAACCTTGAACGCTTAGATCGTCTGTTGTCTTTTTATAGCATAGCCTTACCGCATGAATGCCTACTGGACAGTGCCCAGTAAGAACTTCTACGATTGCGGCAAAATGAAGCGCCACCTTGATAGCAGCCACTTCTGCTCACTATAGTGGTCGGGCAGTTTAGATTAATGGAGAGCTCTTTACAGAAAACACCCCTCCAATCTCTAAGAGGCGAACCCTAGCTTCAATCCATCCGTGAAGAAGCTTACTGCGCCTTTTATCCAGCGACTTCTCCCCATTCACATCTCTCTCGTCAGTATGTGAAATCTGCAGCGTGTGGCCTCTGCGACGCAGTGATCCATGTTTTCAGGAATGCAGCTAGAGGAGGAGAAATTCTCGGCAATATCTTTAAAAATTATTTCTGAAATGTTTTCTGCCGCTACTACAACAACTGAAACAACAGCAATAACAACTTTTGATATTTAGTTTTAAACACGTTTTACGGTAGCATTTTATTGAATCCAGAATTCAGTAAAGAGATTCTAAAAAAATACGATACATTTATAAATATAAAATAATTCACAGTTAATACATACATACATACATACAATAGAATGCAGTTCATATACATAATATAATATAATTCTTGTTTCATATACATTTCGCCTAACGCTGCCCAATTTGGCAGGACCTATGCAAGGTATGCATCGCCCACAAGCATATCTGAGTAAATATAGTAGTCAATATGTTATGTGATGTGTGTTGCTCAAGTACCTTTTCGTTATTTTCAATATATGTATACCTCTTTATTTGCTCGCTCATACCACTTAATGTTTAAATCAATATTTAGTTTAAAGCTTCTTCGAATACTCATATGACATATGGTCAGACTGTTTTGTTGTCTGAAATGCGTTAAGTTTTGAGTTTAAGAACCTAAAACGTTACTCGAAATCGTTGTCCAACACTATTTTATAGCTTTCGGAAAGATTTATCGCTTTAGCATCGGAAAAAGGGTTCAGAGTTGTCTAAAGATTTTTTTATTTTTAAATCCAAATTACAATTATTTCGGAGCGAGTATATCACTTGACTTCTATTACAATCTCGAATGTGAACTATGAACGTTCTATGAAAATCCTCGACAGCATCGGAATTTAGAAATGTAATACAACAATTGCCATTCCAGTCAAAGAACATTGAGTTTCAATGCTTTGTTAACAGCATCGCTTTGAAAATCTTCCGCCACAATCCCCTATAACGCGGTACTCGCAGAGGTTAAGCTCTAGCTGACAACAGTCCGAGTGTACCTTGTATTCTTTCTTGGTTTTTTAAGTCAAAACGATAATGGTAACTCCTGAATTATGGTTCTCATGTTCGAAACTGATTTTCCTATAAGAATACTTGCAAAAGAACTCAACAGCTGTATCTATTTTGTATGAGTTCTTAGTGCGTTGGCAAGCCAAAGCAAGCACATAGTCTCCAAAACTTGCAGCATCATTTAAATACATTGACACTTTCAATATATAAGAGCTTTTGTCTACTAGTAAAACAATCCTTCAAGTGCTCATATGCACATTACCCAAGTATTTTGTAGATGATTATGTATTGTGTTGTGTATGTCAGAATGTGCCAACGTTGTTACATTAATTGCTGTTTAACGCAGAATTTTAAGCAAACATTTTTTTCCAATTTTCTCTCTTAATAAAAATTTATATATATATGCGTATGCTTACAAGTTTCAAATGAAGCGGCAAATAAATAAAAGCCTTGCTGCCAATTGTGAGTAGCTTTGACTGGCAGGTTGCGTTTTACTTAATGTGTTGCCTACTTTTAGGCGCGCATATGCATATTGAGACGAATTGTAGCTTGTGTGCTGCCAATAGTTGCGCAATTATATTAATGACTGATATATATTAAGCCTTTTGAGTGTACTATACAATTTTTTCCAACACATAAGCAGTTATAGACGTGTTTTGTATATTTGCAGTTTAAGTTGCTCGTCTTTTTGTTGTTTAGCGCACAGCGCATGCTTTGTTTTACATTTAGAAGCAACGTTTTTTCTGCTCTGTACATATCTATAATAGTATATATATGTATATATTTTTTGTTTTTACTTGTATGTATGTATATATAAGTTTTATATTTTATATAGGCGTATTATTGTGTATTTGCATCATAATTTTTACATCAATTGCTTTGATTTTCTCTGGTTTTTGCTTTTTTTGTTTTGTATTTGTAAGTTATTTTTATTTGGTGGTTAAATTGCAAGTTTAGTATTTTATTGCACAATTTTAAAATAGTTTTTCGTAGTAAAAGCAGATTTTCAACCATAAAATATTAATAATTAATGTTGGAAATTTTTAAAAATTTATTTAAGAAAAAAAAATATTAAAAAAATTAGCTTTCTAAAAAAATATAATTTTTTTTTAACTTAAAAGCTTAAAAAATTTTAACTTGATAAATTAAAAAAAGTAAAATCTATTTTAAAAATGAAAAGAAATGTAAAATCTTTTTTGAAAATTTGTTTTGAGGCAAATTTTTTAATTAAAAAAACTTTATATTTTTTCCGCATTTAACTAAGCAGCAATTAATTATTACTGCAATTGTATTATTAAAAGAAAAATTATTTTAAAAAAATATTGTTAACAATAACAAGCAATTATTACTGCTATTTTATTATTAAAAAAAAAAACCATTCAAAGTTATTAAAAAAAATAAAAAAATTATTAAAAAAAATAAAAAAATTATTAAAAAAATAAAAAAAATTATTAAAAAAATAAAAAAAAATTATTAAAAAAAATAACAAAAAATTAAAAAAAAAACCTTAAAATTTTTTTTTAAATTAAATATTATAATTTTTTAAAATTAAAATTATTATTTTTTAAAATTAAAAAAAAATTTAAAAAATAAAAGAAATTTTAAAAAATAAAAGACAATTAAAAAGAGAAATTTTAAAAGAATAATTAAACAATTTATTAAGAAGCAATATAAAGATATTTAAAAAAATATCTATGTATTTATAAAATGTTGATTTATTAAACAAAAAATTAAGAGCCGTTAAAAACTTAATAAATTATTATTTTTTAATAATTTTAAACAATTAAAAAAAATATTAAAAGAAATATTATAAAATTTGTTGAAAAACAATATAAAGAAATATTATTAAAAAAGTGATTTATAAAAAAATTTAATAGCTGTTAAAAACTTTTATAATATAACTTATTTTTTAATTATTTTATTCTATTAAAAAATCATTAAAGAATTAAAAAAAAAATTTAAAAGAAAATATTACAAAATTTGTTGAAAAACAATATAAAGAAATATTATTAAAAAAGTGATTTATAAAAGTTATTTATTAAAAATAATTAAAAGCTGTCAAAAAATTAAATAATTTATTTTAATACAATATTTAAATTTATTAAAAAGATATTTTTCCGCATTTAACAAGCAATGACATAAAATAGCAGTAATAATTCATATTAATGAACAAAACATATACATACATATGTATGCATGTACACATATGCGGCTAAGCACTATATATCAGCGTCAATTTCCAAAGTCTGCAATAATTTATTTCTTAAATTTGTATAGTAACAACAAAAGCAAACTAGATTTTGGAAACCTGTAGCCAAAATTCTAATATTGTTTGTCCGCATTAATTAGCTGTTACCTTAGCTTTTCCACTTCTCATACAACACAGCCACAAACCAACACTGTGCGCATGCGTTCCCTGCCAAATCGACACATGTTAATGAAATATGAAGTGTTTTTACACATTCAAGATTTCACAGTGCATCTTAAAGGCGCAAATTCATTAAATAAATATTATATGACGCACTTGACGCACTTTTCTACTGACTTGCGTCATGCTATGAAAAATTTGCTTTGTAAAAATATAAGCAAGCCTACAGCACGCTAGCGCCTAGAAAAGAAAAGCGCCTTAAACATTGTTTACAAGTCACAAATGTTTTTTTTTTCTTGTTTCTCATTTAATAGCGACCCAAAAATATTTGTCATGTGTTTTTTTGTATTTATTTTATATTTATTTAAGCAATTCGTATTTGTTTTGTATTTCTTGATTATTTTTATGGCAAAAATATTACTTTCTCATATTTTTTTTTTACTTTTTTCGTGTTTTGGACTGTTTTATTGAACTTTTTCGAGTAGCACGCTTACAATGTTAGCGTTTTTCAATTATTATTTTTTTTTGTATATTGCATGTAGTTGTGTTAATGTGTATATCGCATAATTTGTAATGCAGTATGTGTAATATTTTGTTGTTTCACAATTAGTTTAATTTATCACTAAATACTAATACTAAATAATAATAAAAATAGCGAATTGCTTTAAATGGGCGTTGAACGTACGCTGACAGCCACATGTGCCACAATCATATAACAATGAAAATAATAATATTATAATATACATGCAGCCCCACTCTTTATGCACCCCGCGCGCAAATGCAGTTCATTACAGTTCCTTCATATTGCATAAAATAAGTATAAAAAAATGTTCTATTCAATGAAAAGAAGTGAAAAGAAAATTGTATGCGCAATTTTCGTACATTCTACGATATAACGGTGTTTTATGTGACCACCAATTGTTGAAGTATTTGCGTACAATGTCCCCCTCTACACATATTTGCACACACTTTCATTCGTACCCCCACCCATAAAGTGTTTCAACTGTGCACTTCTCTACTCGCTTTGTGTGTGCGTGCGCTCCTTCTTCTGCCTGCTGCTTAACCACTACTAATTAATTAACATTCAAATTTTAACGTTCCACAAATCATATTTCCCGCAGGAAAAACGATAAGAAAAAAATATTACAATACAAAATACAAAAGGGAGTTTAAAATAAATATTCGTGCTGTTTCGGGTGAGATGTTGCTTTGTTTTCCAACACCACAGCTATCGTTCGCCTTTTTCTAACAAATTTTACTGCTTCTTGTGCTTGGTAGAAGTAGCTGTTGTTGGGTTTGTCGATTTTGCTGCCGTGACACTTGGGGATGTGCTTTCCCTACGACCGCTTGACGGTGCGCTGCTGCTGCGATTATTTGCGCCGCTGCCACTTTTTGCCGACGCATTGCTCATTGTAGACTTCTCTTCAACTGAAAGGAGTTTGGAATGAGCACATTTTGTATATTTTTGACAACATTAAGTTGCTGAAGCATTTAATTACCATTTTTCTTACGATTATCACGTGTCAGGCTATTACTATTATCACGCTCCTTCTTAGCTGCCATAGCGCCGCCTGTATCACACGCACCACTTGCTGTTTCATCGCCATGCTCGTCAATTGTTTGCATAACATTCACACCGCTGGCACCCAAAGTTGTTGCACTTGTCAGATTAGTTGTAGCAGCCACTGCGGGTGCAGCCTCCTCCTCCGATTCATGTGTGCTGGTGGGTGAATCCTTTTCCTCTGCGATGCGTGGCAGCATCTCACCCGGCGCTGGCAAAGCAATATTTGTGGGCGTACTAACCGTTAGCGGTGTCTGTTCGGTCATATTCAGCACACTAGCTATCGGCATTTGAGATTCATTTGCGGCATCGCCACTTCCAGCTGTTGCTGCACCATTACCGTTATTATTATTATTCATGCTGGCACCACCACCGATGCATGTAAAACTCTGTTGCATGGTATTTATTGGTGGCAGTGTGGTAACTGCATTAGACGACGTGCCAGCACCACCACTGACACCTACACTGGTGCTGGTGCCAGTGCTGGGTCGCCACACACCACCGATTACACGCTGTTGCGGCTGCTTGATTGGTGGCGAGCAGCAGAGCGGTGAAATTAGTGTGCATTTTGCCTCAGCGCTGCGTGGATGTAGACGGTCGGGTGAGAGCGCACGCCGCAGCAAGGGTGAACTGGGTTCACCGCTTTTGGTGCGCACGAAGCCGCTTTTCTTCGAGCCGCTCGCCATGGTTTGTACTGTGGGCAATGAGCTGCCGGGACTGTATGACTGCGTGGTGTTCGAAGCGCCGGGCTGATGTCCAACAATGGGAAATGCGAGTGGTGATGGTGAACGTGTGGGTGAGGCCGGTAACGGTGAGGGTGATGGTGTACGTGCCAGTGGCGAAAGTGGTATATGACCAACAGATTTGCGCCGATTTGGCGGTAATGCACCAGCAGCGCTGGTGTGTAGTGATTTCACCACACCGGCACCACTACCAGCGGTTGGACACACGGCCACAGCGTTATTAACACCGCAACCGGCTGTATGCAATTTGTGCTTGAGGCCATGCAATGTGGATGGCCGTTGGTACAGTTGTGGCACCGATGTGGGTGATACTGCAATCAGAAATGGTTTCAATTGTATTTCTGTGAATTCATGTGTTTATTGGTTATCTTACCCGGTATGTTACCACCAATAGCACCGCTGGGACCTGCTGCACCCGCACCGCTTGCGCCATGTGGCATTAGCACAGCCGCTGCGCTTGTTGAAATCGTCAAGCCTGAAGCTTTCGCTGGTGTACTGGCGAAAGTTGGCTGCGTTTGTGCACCACTGCCACCGCAAGTTGGTGTATTCGGTGCTGATGATGACGGTGAAGTAGATTGCGATGAATTACCGGCTGATTGACAGCAACTGCTGCTGTGATACGATGAGTCCATCGGCGATAAGTTGCGATTGTTTACGTTACCAACACCGCCGGCACCGCAAGCACCGCTAACAACCGAAGCGACTGCCGTATTGGTGGGAGAACCGACAATACCTGCAGCGATCTAGGAGAATAAAATATTTTTGAGTTATATCACTATTAAGCCCTGCTTCAACCATTGCATTGACATTTCAAACCAAGAAAAGCTATAGTAAGTAACCTTCACAGGGTATCGCATATAGGACATAAAAAGATCTTTAACTCGATATCGGCGAGTGTCGACAAATAAACATTCGTTCTCACGACAGACGGTTCTAATTAGGCGGAACGGACCCGGATTTTTATCCGGCCAAGGACTGTCAACTCGGCATCATTCCCCGAAACTATTTCAGGAATGTTTTCTGCTACTACTAACAAATGAGCAGCTTCTTGGCGAAAATTAGTGTATATACAGTAGGTTAGACCGACGAACAAGTCCTCGCCCTCAGGGGAAAGGAAAAAGAACGTTGTTGGCAAGTTCAATGCGATCGCCCGTCCGATCCTTAACTACGCCGCCCCAATATGGTCGCCTGGATGCAGTCAGAATATTGCACTACGGAAAAAGACAGGATGCCTCTTGATGTCTCCAATCTAACACCAGCATAGTGAGGTCCTTATGCTCTCAATTAAGGAGCATAATAAACTCCTTCCCAAGCAGTTCCAGCTGGGGTGCTTTCGCAAAAATCATTCTTGCTGTCACCTGCTTCTAGCTGAGCCGCCTCCTAGTAACATCAAGAGGTCATTCCTCAACTGTGTCGACGACATCAAACAATACGCCGACCAGATTTAGGTAGCAACTCGCTTCAGACAAGCACTGACCGCCATTCACAGTCTAGCCGTCAACACCTTAACCTACTCCCTTTCAGCGAATGGCATACTTGGAGTCGAACCACCACCCATTGCAAAAGAAGAGCTCGAGTTGCCGCAAGAAACGAGTGACCCTTGCGCAGCTTCGTTCTGGATATTGCAGCGGGTTAAATTCCTCCCCCTATGTAGAATAGACCCCGACACATTCTATATAGGTCCTGCGTGCAATGAGTCTCCGCATGACACTGACCACCTCTTTGCCCGACCAACCCCACGCA
Organism: Bactrocera dorsalis; assembly: GCF_023373825.1. Classification (NCBI taxonomy): domain Eukaryota; kingdom Metazoa; phylum Arthropoda; class Insecta; order Diptera; family Tephritidae; genus Bactrocera; species Bactrocera dorsalis. The sequence goes on along the minus strand of NC_064307.1, from coordinate 73,718,003 downwards.
TCTGACACCCCTCTTCTTTTTGTCCGACCCCGTCGACACAGCACGTTTCTTGGGCCTTCCGTTGGATGGCGTCGACGACAACTTAGCTAATCCCTACCATCCGTTAGAAGCCATTCTTACTCACCTGTTGTATCTCTGCCGACGCACGTTTATTGCTGATCCGCCGGAATAGTGAAGTTTTGCGCTTCTTGTCGTGTTCCTTCTTCGTTTGCTTCTTCTGCCGATTTACGCCCTTCTTGGCCAGCTTACTTTGCATTAAATCACGCTTGCGCCCTCCACTCTGTATGCTCGTATGCTCCAGCGGCGTGGCACGCAATGTCACATGCTCGCCACCACTCAACAACAACTGCAGAACCTGTGTGTGATAGAGGCCCTGCACCAGCTCACCATTTACGTGTGTAATCAAATCGGCGGGACGCAGGCCAGCCTCAAAGGCAGGACTACCCTCCTCCACAGCCATCACTAAGTGATGCATCGTATAGAAATCGGTATCGCCATAATACACACGTATCGTGTGCACTGTGAAACCAAAACCACGTGGACCGCGCCTAATAATAATGGGCGGCTTCAGGTTGGTTACCAAAGGTGAAAGGTCGCGACATGGTGAAGTGTCACGTGAACTTGCTGTGCTGGAGCCGCCATTACCACTAGCGCCTGCACCGCTGCCGGGCGATTGTATGCCAGCTGCTATGCCGCATAGTTGCTGCGCCAACTGTTGATTATCCACAGCGCTGGACATCAACGACAGCCCCAAAGCCGATGCGGACTTAACAATCGAACGCGAACGATGTTTGCCCAGATGGCCGTCCATCGATTTATGATGATGCTGCAATGCAAGCGGTGATTGTTCGCGCGTGTTCTCAGCAGACGATGAGCCGCCACTCACCGTCTCATCCTCGATGGATATGGAGAAGCGTGGTAGTATGTCTCGCGCGCAGACGCCTTTGCGTTTGCGATGAATTTGTGGTGAAAAGTCGTCACTATCTGTAGCGGTTGAGGATTCGGGTGTGCTGCGCGACGTTGCCGCCGCAACAGCTGGTATTAATGATGGATGCGGATGTGCTACCTTCACCAAAGCGGTAGTTGTGGAGTGCGACGTGGCATGCGTTTCGGCGGCGGCAATTGCAGCTGCTTGAGCGGCCGCGGCACTCACAATCGTTGCCGGCGGTGTAGCGGGTGTGGTAATTATGGCCGTTGTCGTTGCTGGCATGCTATGGCGTTGCGGTTGACGTTGGCGTTGTTGCAAATAAGCGGTGCCGCTGCCGGCGCTGCTAGCCGGTGAAGCCGATGGACTGGAAATGGATGATTGGCGCAGGAACTGATTGAGCAGACGTAGTTCATTGTCATTGCCGATGGTGATGTTGTGCAATAATTCGGGCAGATAGTCAGCATCGGGCGTGGATGGCACTTTGAGGCAACCGGATGTAAGCTGTGGAAGAAGAAGAAGAAAATTAGTAACAAATAATACTACAACAAAATTGTATGGCATAAAACGCAATACTCACGTCCAGTTTGCGCAATTGTGGCGTTGTCAGCAGTTTGTTTGCTATGAAATCGCTGCTCATGCTGGGTGAGAGCGCAGAGTTATTTTTGCATTTCACCAAAGCCATAGACGAGTCCACCGTGGTATTACTATCGCAGACAGAAACATTACCAGCTTTGCTGGCGGCGGTAGTTACCACCTCCGGCTTGACCTCAGCTTGTTTCGAGGAGCTATCAGCAGTGGCGCTCGAAGCAGATGCCGAAACTGATGCTGCACTGGTGCTTGTAGGTGTCATTGTGGTGCTGGAACTGGCGGAGGGTACACGTGACCAAGAATAGTGTTGTTTGCGATACTGTGGCGTTAACGATGAGAAGGAGCCGAAAACTGGCGTGTCGTCGGTATCGTCGGTGTCCTCGCCAGCTAAATCGTGATTGTAACGATCCATACGTGCTGTAAATTAATATAATTTAATATTGTATATAACTGTAAAACTTGATAAATAAAAAATAAACTCACTATCGAAATAGCTCGTATCGTCCTCGGTGGACAACTGTGGCACAAATTCTGCCTTCTGCCGCAACAGCGAATTCCAATCTAAACCTATGAAATATACATGCTCCTTGACCTCTAAAGCGCCACCTTGTGTGCCTAAACGTTCACGTGGATTTTGCTGCAACAATTGTGTTATCAAATCCTTTGCCTCTGGCTGCACATCCCAATCCTCGCTATCCGGCCACTCAATATCATCGTTGACCGTGTGTGCGAATAGCTCTTCCGCAGTCTCGCCGAAAAATGGTACACAGCCAATCAAAAACTCATACAATATAATACCCATAGACCACCAATCGACCGGTTTGCCATAACCTTGTCGTAATATCACTTCTGGCGCTATATACTCCGGCGTGCCGTAAACCTTAAATAAATAAATAAGCGTATTTAAAAACAAGTAGGGATAGGCTTATATATGCGGATATTAAAGAAAGTTCTAGAATGACACTTATCAGACGAATCTCGGAAATTAAGATTCCTTTCAAGTCATATACTCACCTGCTTATCCGAGAACTGTCGGGTCTCCGAATCAATGTAGCCTTCGTAGAGATTTGTGGCCAATGACATTAAACCCATTTTCGATAAACCAAAATCGGTGAGTTTTATATGCCCCAAAGCCGTGATGAGTAGATTATCAGGCTTAAGATCGCGATGTACAATGCCATAACTGTGCAAATATTCCACCGCTAATACTGTTTCTGCAAAATAAAAACGCGCCATATCCGGCGGTAATGGTCCGATATTCTTCAAAAGCGTCGCACAATCACCACCCTCAACATACTCCATTACCAAGCATAAATGCTTTTTCGTCTCGAAGGAACAATACATGCTCACCACAAAGGGATTGTCGGCAAATGAGAGTATATCACGTTCGGCAAACACCTGTTCCACCTGATTACGCAAAATGAGATTATTTTTGTTGATTTTTTTCATGGCGAAACGTTGGCGAGTAGTCTTATGCTTAACCAGGTACACCGCACCGTAGGCGCCATTTGAGATCAATTTAACGATATCGAAATCGTGTTCGTTCGGTATCGGCTGTGCGGTTTGTGTCGCCTGCTGTTTGGCTGTGCTCGTTGTGGCAGTGGTTGTGGCACTCGCCACCGCTGTGCAGATTGCCGATGCAAATGAGGGCATTGGCATGTCAGGTCCACACGCGACCGGTGTTTGTGGTGGTTGCAGCGGCAGCGGTGGATGTGGTGTACACGAACCACTGCTTACGGCATGTGCATCGCCGGTCAGTAGGGTATTCGATGCATTGAAATTGGCTGTTACACAGGTGAGTGGTGAATTTAAGAGCAAGGGAGTTTGTTGTTCCTGCGAATTATCAGCTACGGCGGAAATTTCGGCCGCCGAGAGATTGCCCTCACAAACAGCCTGCGTTTCCTTCATCTCCTGTTGCATTTCAGCAATCGGATCACGATTTAAACCTAACTTATGTATGATGTACTGCGGTATGTCGGCTTTGATGCCTTGTATTGCTTTGGCTTGACCCTCAGCAGCCTCCAATAGTTGATAAAACTCCTCCGGATCGAATTCTAGGCATTCGAGTAAACGTGCCGGGCGCGATATGATTAAAAGTAACTTTTTAATGACACCGGTTAGCTCTGCCGCAGCTTCGGGCGATTTATCTTTCGTTTCTAATAGTAAACGTTCGAGATTCTCACTCATTTCGTAGAAATAACGTGATGTTATTAGTTTTGCCTCAGACTTATGTAAGCAGTCGCGCGCCATTTCAAGCACTTGATGATGGACAAAGCTGTAAAGAGTTAAAATAGTAATTTTGCAAACAAAATGCTAAATTGAATTGCACCTACCGCACAATTGGCTGCGAGTCGCGGAAACTGTTGCACGCTACGCTTTTATTTTCATTTATAAAATGCTTTAGGCGCTCCTCCATCTGTTGCGTTGCCTTCGGAAAGCGTTCCTTATACAACGTGTTCATCATGGCGATCTCGTTGTCCACGATTGGTGAACGCGACGGACTTGAAAGCGAACGCGAGCGTGGACGGTGAAAGGGCGACATGCGCCCCGCAAAACCAGCTGAGCAACTATTATTGCCGCTACCGCTGCAGTTGGCGTTCGCGTTGGGCGTACATGGCTGTGGTGCGCCTGCAGGCATTTTGGCGGCATTCGATGGTGTGCCTGGTGGTGCGGTGGCGGCGCATACTTTGCCGCCAGCACATAATACATTACTATCCACACAACAGTTGGGACAGTGTGGGCGTGCGGCTTGGGGCTGCTGCGGTTGCTGCGCATTGGCAGCGGCATTTCTGTTCGACTCTTTTGTGCTGCTATTGTTGAAACTCGTATTGTTCGTTGTTGTTTGTGGGACGGACATTGTTTTGCTCGTTGTTGCTAGTGCCATTGTAGCAGGTGTGGGCGTTGATGGTGTGTAAGCGGCGGTTAGTAGAGCGCAGTGTTTCTGACAGTGCATGCGCGGCGCCGCGGCAATGGCAGCTTGTAAATGCTCTACACAGCATGTGATGGCATTGGCGGCATCTTGCGCTGCATCCTCACCGGGTGGAATGTTTTGTAGCTGATGGAGCGCTTCCTGGCTGGAGCACTGTGACTGCAGAAAAGACATTTTTTACTAAACACTCAAAGCACATATATTGTTTCTTAACTCACCGACAAATTTGAGCTGCCAGGCGTCGTGCCATAACCCGAAGAAGGCAATGAAGCCACGGACCAACGTCTGCCGTCACCGCGACACGATGCTATGCGTTTTATGGGCGCAAATGGAAACTGCATGGGTGAATTTATGCGCGGACTGTCGACCGGACTCGCCGAGTACGGCGAATGTGAACGCGGCGAAGCGTTCGTGCAAGCATTTATACCAGCTGTAACTAAACTCAAACGATGATGCGCCACACCGCTGGATGTGCCGCCAACACTGCTGCCGCGCATCACCACGCCATGTAAATGATGTTTGCCAATACCCAAGCCAACACCGCTATTGGAACGCGAAATGTTCAATGTGCTCGTTGTGTTTGTGGGCGCGTTCGAACCACCCGCGACGCCAGCAGCGCTTACAGCGCTTGGTGACGAGTGACAATGGTGCATTGTGGCATGCGCCTGTACGTTACAAGTGGCTGACGAATGCGACTGCGAGAGCGCGTTTGGACCCGGCGTCAAGCTGTGAGAGGAATCAGCGCCGCCGCTACCGCGTAAGTAGCTACCGGTAAGACAGGGTGCCGACTTACCCAGCGACGAATTACGCATGCGCACCAAATTTGATGTATCTACAGTAGAATTAAATCATAAAATGCAGGCAATAATATTTTAGCAACACAACAAGAGCGCAAATTTACAGTAGTACTCACCATTGCTGGACGAGCGCATGGAGTAACCGTGCTGGTAGGAGATCTTACGTAATAACGCATTGTAGCTGCGTCCAGTTAACGACACTGAGCTGCCCGATAGGCCACCCGACGACGACTTGGTCAAATTAGAATTACGCAGCAATGAATGCGATGTGATCAACGATGTCGTGCTTACGTTATGTTCACCGGCCGACACTTTCGACGATGTGCTCAACATATCCAACCCTGTCGATGACTTGGTGGCGCCTACACTCATCTCCTGTTGCTTGCAGCTGACACGTGGACTACCGCCAGCACTGCCGCTGGCGCTGCCACCACTAGCGCCCAACTCTTGATCCGAGTCATCGAATACCAATGCGCGCGCCGAATAACTCGACTGTGGACGCATGCGTGCCATAGATGCAGCGCTCAGGTGACGTTTGGCTACCGGACTACCCGTCGAATTGTTAGTAGGAGCAGTAGTAGTAGACTTGATGAAGCTGCTCGGTGCAGAGACCGTGCTCAAGTTACGGCTGCCCGGTGGACTAATCGTTGTGGCAATACTGTCGTCCGGTAGAAACGCGGCGCTAAGCATATCACGTAGGGATGTGGCGTGCGCAGCACCGGCAGCTTCGTCGCAGCGACCTTCAGTGGTGGCGCCGCCGCCATCACAACGCCTGTGTGGCGTTGAAGTGGAGATTTTGCCACCGATGCCATCACAGCTGCTAGCCGTTAGGAATGCTGTAGTGTTGGCGTCCGAATTTATTGTTGTTGCACTGCTGCAGGTGGTGTAACTGATTGATGATGCGGTTGTTGTTGTAGTTGATTGCGTGGCTGTTGCTGTTGCAGTGGTATGTGTGGTGGGCGGGATGTTAGTGGTGTAGATGGTGGGATGAGTTGTGTTTGTTTTATTTGTTGTACGCGATTTTGGCTCTTCACGACTCATTTTCACGGCCGTTTGTAACTTAGGTTCGTTGCTGTTGAAATTCTAATTGTCCGTGTCAACTTGTGGCTGTCCTTTTGCTTAGTTAATCCTTTTATTTGTATTACAGCACGACATTGCTTCTGTGTGTTTGTGTGTGAGTGTGATGATCGTGTAGAAGTACTTAAACGAGCTATTACTAATATGCTATACTATAGGATTTTTTGTTGTTGTTTTTATTAATTTCTACTTTCTTATATTCCTTCGCTTTGAATCGTCAAATATTTCGGCCTTAAGGTGAAATATCGCAGAAATGCTTTTGTTGAGTGATATCATTTTTCTTTATCTTCGTATGGGGTTTCCCAACATCATTTTAAGGAACCTGAAAATAAACAAGAAGAAATATGTAAAAGTGGTTTGGTAAAAAAGTTCAGTGATAAAATTAATTCAAATGTAATCTGATACTAACTAATGACATATACTAACAAAGAATGGTAAAATAAAAGAGACTCGAAAAACTGTATGTAAGGCCTGTCAAAATTCGATTTTTAATCAGCTCACCAACCTGGTAAGTCACTGCATGGAAAACTATAAAGATGTTAAAAAATTGTGATATATTTATAGGAGTAATCACTCAATCTGTTGTAAACTTGGCTATAACCACGTAAGCGGTGTCTACGCCAATAAAGAGGAAGAATCACTAAAGCAAATCTGAAAAATAGAATAGAATAAAAGAAAACTTGTTGAGCTGATTGAGCTGAGCGGCTACACTTTAGAAAGATCTAACTCAAAAACCATTTGACATATCGAATTTTAATATATTATTTTAAAAAATATAACCTAACAAAATGTGCGTTAAAAATAGCTTCCTCTTTAATTTCAGACCAGGTATGCCCCTTGACATGACTAGACTGCGTTAAACTACTTTTTCACGGACTACGCCATAGAAAACAGCTACAACTAACCAATTGGTAACCTGTTTTGGAGTATTAGTGGCGACTTAAGGGGTTACATGAATTAATGGGTTTCAAAAAATAATTTTTTTATTGTTTTATTAAGAAGTAATATTATAGTTTCGGAAATACAGCCTTGAGAACTTGTGCCCTCGAGGCTAGCTAGGCTAAGTGCACCGTCTTTAAACGCGTTTTTCTCAAAACTGTGTTTTTGAAGTCTGATGGCCAGATTTCTCGAGAATTACTCAACCGATCTTCATGAAATTTTAGACAGGTCTTTGAAATTTGGATTTTTGCCAGGCATTTTTGTCAAAAAATGGAAATTTCAGTAAAAACAATTATTTGAAAGAAAAAAGAATGTCGAGAAATTTTAATTTTTTTTTAATGAATGACAAAAATCCAAACTTCAGTTCTTTCTTCGTTCAAGTTCTAAGTTAAAGTTCAATTTGAAACACGTATTTTTTCACTTTAGATGATCCTGTAAGTAGTCATGCTGCCAACGCGGGCGCATCTTTTTTCCTTGGGGTCACCGGAAATAGCGTCACAATGGCCGGTTTAAAATATTTTTTTTTCCAAAAATTTCAGAATTTCTTTGTTAATAAAAAATTCTAATAAAATATTTTAATTTTATACGAGAAAAACGACTGTTTTTTAGAAGCCTTTAATCCCTTAAGGTCTCGGCTAAAGCTATGAAAGTGGTACAATTTGAGTGTCAATTATGGAAATTCTGTTGTATTTTGCTATTAAAATTGTTTGAAAATTTCAAAAAGAAGCTCAAAAACAATTTCGAGTATAAATTGTGACGTCAGCAACTTGGCTGTAATTGTCAATTAGGAATTCCATGCCTAAATTATACTTTAATGTGACACTACTTATGGAAAAAATTAAGATTATGTCATGTTAATTGTTTACTCCAACGAATAACGTTAAAAACAATGACATAAAATTATAACGGAGTGTTAACAAGGTTTGCGGCTTTAAATAACTTTGCTGCGCTTAAAATAAAATTTTACAGACTTAATAAATTAATTAAGTCACATGTAAGTATATTATGTATATTATGACCAACTGTAATATATGTATGTGCGTGCGTGTGTGTATACTCGCAAATACAATAAATTTATATGAGTAAGTATACTTAAACAAATATTATTAATTAATCTTATTTAACAGATGTTATTAGACGTTAGAAGTGTTTTATATTTAGATTGATAAAACCGCTACTTATGTGTTGGTGTGTGTGTTTATTAGCAAAACTTGTTAAACATTTTAAATCAAATGTCAAAGCGGACAGGACACTTGATAAATTAATGATTACTAAGGCAAAGTCAGAGTGTCAGAGTGGGCTTTTTCACTTCGCGATAAGAAAATTCCCAAAGTTTTGCGGGCGAACGAGTTTCAACAGCTTTTACTGGATTATACAGTGAAATGGAGCAGCTAAAACGGGCGTTCACATTGATTTTATATATTTTCATAGAATTTATGCTTGAAACCCGTCGAAAATTGGGTTCAGCGTCGGGACTTCTGCAAGCATGAGCGTGGTGGTCATGCAAAAGAAATCAAGTTCCATAGGTAATGTCATCAAATGTATTTTCACAGGAATAAAGAATTTCATTTATATCCCAAACCATTTTTGATTTATTTAAAAACAATTTTGTAGCGCTTTTATTGAAAAATCCGTTAGATTCACACAGCGGGCTGATGTTCAGTTGATATTTATGAACCATCAAATCAAATTTTACCCGGACACGATGTCGTAATACAAATCCTTACAATCGCCTTCAAAAAAAGGCAGTTATAAGTTTCAGTTTGGAGCGTTATTCGCTAGATTATTGGACAGTTTCAACATACATACATGTGTATTTATAAAACAACGTCTCATCACCAGCAATTATGCGGTTGACGAATGTAGAGTCCACAGTGTCGTTAAGCTTTTCTTCTGCTCTTTCTTAGCTTTTTCGATGATATCGGCATTAACCGAGATGGATCGACGACTCGCTTGAGACAAGTTTCTGAAGACTTCACGACCTTCCCTCGATAGGCGTGCCCGATAAAGCATACTCCCACTGCCGTGATTCCATTGGCAACACAAAATTTAAATGGACTAGGACGTGTTGTTGTTGTAGCTTTAGCGGCCGAAAAAGTTCCTGAGATATTTTTAAGGATTGATGCCGACCAAACAGTCCTTTTTAATTTTTTTGTAATTTTTTTTAGTATTTCGAAAATGACAGAAATTATATAAAAAACTTAATACAAGCGCCTCCATAAGTTAACGGTTTTAGCAAACAACCATAAATAGTTTTTTTTTTTTACCATTTAACACCTTTTTCACTATTAATTTGCGCATTCAAATCCGCCGCACACTTTGGTATTTTTAAATTTGCTTATAATTGTTTGTATAGCACTGAGATTTTATTAGAGATTTGGTCAGCTAAAAATTAAGTAAATTATTTGGAGCAACACATAATAAAATACATTAAAGGCACGATTGAAAAATTAAAATTTGCACATATTAACATAAACAATTTAATTAATATTATAACGGATACTTTAATGGACTTCAATACGTACTTTCTCGGAAATGAACGGAATAAGCGGCAAAATCCAGTCAAGACTTTCGGCCGCCAAATAGAAGGCACAGAATACAAAAATATATGGTATGAATCAAACAACCCACAAATATATCTATGTATGTATATGAATACGCAAATTGCATAAATATTTGGCAGATTTTAATCACTCAACACTTGAAGTAGAAAATAAGACACACACTCATGCTGAAGATGCGCGCTGACCGACCGAACTAAGTGACTTTCCATTGCTTCCTTCTAATTTATTTGTTTGGCCATACATTTATACTAACGAATATATAATGTATGTACATATGTATGTATCAATGTACAAATGTACATAGTATATGGTGGCAATTGAATGAAACAACACAGCCGAAAAAATAACATGAATAGCTACATATGTATGTATGTTTGTATGGGCGTGTGCAGGCGCGCGGAAAAGTGCTGGCCAATAAACCAATAATACAAGTATTCATGTGTGTGTGTGTGTATTTATTTATATGCAAAAGCGTAGGGACAAAACTGATTACATTTCAACGCGACAGTTGGCTTAATTTCCCACACGCACACAGCCACACACACGAGCAAGCAAACGAACGCGAACACGTGTATGCATGTATGTACATATGTGCATGTCGCTCGGAAATTCTTAGCAAGAAAATTGATTTGCCACAACAGGCCAGACGGGCAGCGAATGACGACTGCAAACACACACACATTTTTGCGTTTATATAAATATACATACATACATATATTACTTTGTTCAGGTTTGGCGTGCCAAATATTTTCCAATAATAACAAGAAATTTTAATGGTTATGGCATGAAGTAAGATATCGTAATTGGCGGGCAGGAAAACACATATGATACGCTCGCTCGCTCATGAATTTTTACAATTTTATATGTATGTATGTAAATATGTATGTACTTATGTACCATACGTATGAATGTGAATATCCTTGTATGTAATATATGCATGTATGTACGTGTATATGTATATTTTGTGCAATTTCCCACACGCGTTCAGCGAAAGAAAGCTTCGCATACACTTTATTACGAAAAAGGGGAAAAGAGCGCATAAAGCTAATGAAAAATAATATTTTTAAAACATTAAGGAAAACAAAAATATTTCATATGATTCATGAGAAATAAACAAAGCGTAACTTGTTAAGTACCTGCACAATAATAACAGAGAAAGGAAACGAAAGCACACCTACAGACATAAATACATATAAAGATACAAACATATGTACACATTAAGTAGCCATAGGCTGGTGTCATCATGTGGGTGTTGATGGAGACAAAGCAACAGCAAACGCGAATAAAGAAATGACTCCGCTTGAACAAGACAAAATTACATACATACATATTTACATGCGTAAGTTTACAAATTGTTATAAAAGTCATAAGTAGACAACTCCGTGCAGGTGTGAGGTGAGAGACTTGCACTATAATTTCAATTATCAAGGCGAGTTTGCGGTCCGAGGCATAGTCAGCACACAGCCTGCAGTATCAATTGGCTAGTATGAATCACCTCCAGTATAAGCATCTCAATGCCTTTGCGGTCGAAACTATATATTCATTCGCAGCATCTTTAAGATTATATTTCTATACATACACATACAGAAGGTATGTAAAAATCCAATAAGTATTAAGTATTATTTTCGTAAACTGTTTGGAAGAGCTTTTCCTCATATTTGTAGCGTGCATCTTGATGCTATTTAATTAAAACAACTGAAGTCAATAAGAAGCTAAAATACCCTTCACAGGTGCATTACTTATAACAAAAAATGTTGATATTAAACGGACAGTTTGTACGGCAGCTATATGTTATAATGGTCCGATCTGCATAATATTTTCTGAAATTATAGCGTTGCCTTTGAACAATAATCCACGCCAATTTCGAGAAGATATATTTTCAGATAAAGAATTTTTCCATACAAGGATTTGATTATGGTCGATGATCGACTGGCTCTTTATAAGCCAGTTGCCTATATAAGCAGAGCAGGCACAGTGCCTGGCCACTGCTTGGGTGACTGTCGCGCCGCGATGTGATGTGAAGTCACGAGGTAAATTCGCGGGAAGCTGGCCGCCAGTTGGCTATATAAGCAGAGCAGGCACAGTGCCTGGCCACTGCTTGGGTGACTGTCGCGCCGCGATGTGATGTGAAGTCACGAGGTAAATTCGCGGGAAGCTGGCTGCCAGCTGCCTATATAAGTAAAGCAGCACCGTGCCTGGCCAGATCAATAACTCTAACATTGGAGGACTAGTTGGAGTTTAAATATATATGTATACATATACTTTCTAAGGTCTCCGACATTTCTTAGTGGATGTTAGAAGCTTCGTGGTAAACTTAATATTCCCTGTTCAGGGTGTAACAAAATTAGGTGACTGTCGCGCCGCGATGTGATGTGAAGTCACGAGGTAAATTCGCGGGAAGCTGGCTGCCAGTTGGCTCTATATAAGTAAAGCAGCACCGTGCCTGGCCAGATCAATAACTCTAACTTGGGGCGACTAGTTGGAGTTTAAATATATATGTATACATATAGTTTCTAAGGTCTCCGACGTTTCTTAGTGGATGTTAGAAGCTTCGTGGTAAACTTAATATACCCTGTTCAGGGTGTAACAAAATTAGGACTGTAGCAATGGGTCTCTTAACACCTACCATGCGAAACGCTTGTGTTCGAATATTATATGAGGAAAGTATAACTGTAAAACGAAATCTAAGCAGGGAAACTTTCCAAGAAGAAGAAACACAGCGACTTTGGATAAAAAACAATCTCATTGTAATTTTATGCAGCGATTTTATACGAACGGTAGCAAAGTGTCATGTCCATATACAAATTTATATATGAATGTATGTATGTATATAAATCATGTGTAAAAATGTAAATTTATGACAGGTTTAAAGGCAACAAATGCTAAAGCAGAATACTGATGGATGTTTCTTTCTTTTTATGCAACAACGCTTATAGGGTAACAAAGAATTAATTAAATTTGGAACGAAACAATGATTTGTGAGTCAGTCGTTGTCTAAATAAGCGAGGTGTAATCTTACGTTGTTCATATTAAAACGATCAAAGAAAAGAGTAAAGATGGACGCGGAAATTGTGTGTCAACTGCAATGTTGTTGTAGCGGCAGAAAACATCACTGTAGTTATTTGGTGGAATGCTGCCCAGTTGACGGTAATTGGTTGGATAAAAATCCGTTTTCGTTCTGGTTACATAGCGACCACCGTAGAGGGAACGGATGTGTCAACTTCAACGTTAACAATCAAAAGGACAAAGTGGAAGCACAAACAACCCTTGCTAACAAAATCACACCTACTAAGCTAACACCTCTCCAGCTTTTTATACACGATGAATATATAATTTTGTTAAATTTTTTCAACAAATTATTATAAATTATTTATAGTTTTTATAACGGGAGCGTCAGAGGCACAAAAGATTAGAAATCTATAGGAAGCCATTAGAATAGGGAGTCAACAAGCAATCAGTCATTCGTAAAATAATAATAATCACATGTAAATTAAATTATAATGAATAAAGGCATGTCTATATGCCTGTAGGAAATAAACTAAAGAAAGAAGCATATTTCTTTTCAGATTCAGCATAACCTCAACTATATGATAACATATTTTACGAATATGTAAGATTTTTGAAACTATATACCGTTATTTGTAGCTAATTTATCATTGTAAAATGATAAATATTTTTATAATTTCAAATATTTTATTTTTATTTTTTCATAGCTTTTTTTTTATTACTTCATACAATTTTTTTATTACTTCTTCAAGCGTATTAAGACGGCAGGCTTCCTAGGTTTATATACTAACAATAAACTAACAAATAATACAACTGATAATTTAGCAATAACACCAACTGCGCATTTAATAGTTAATTTGATTACCTGCTGGGGTTCAACACCTTATCAGCGTACCAAAATAAATGTGCACACTGTACTTACATACATATGTACATATGTATATAATACAACGAGTAGACACTTTGCTAAATGCTTACATGCATGCAATCGAAAATCACAGTTCCCTATTAAGTGCTAAGTAATGAACTCTTACAAAAGAATTAGTAAAATATCTCATTTTATATAATTTTAATAATACACAAAATGTAAACCCGTGGCTATCATACATGCTGTGAGTGGTGAACACGTGCTACTAAATATTTATTAAATGATGCCACACAATGGAGATTATTCTCAACAGATAGTATATTAAGTTTGCCACGAAGTTTATAATACTCAGAAGGGGGCTTCTGGAAACCCTATAAAATATAAAAATCAAATTCTTAAATAAAAACTTTTTTACTTGTGAAGGCTATTATAGATACGGTGCGACCGAAGTTAACATTTTTTATACAAATTTATATGTATGTATGTACATACATATGTAAATATTCTCTCGAGTATGTGCTGACCTTTGCGGCAAGTCATTGTGCCAAAAACGATTCAATTTCCGCTTTTATTCAATACCTTAACGGTGAGTAACCGAAATGATTGGAAAACCAAATTACAAAATGAAGAAAATAAAAACAAGAACACAGCAAAGTCTCTAAGTCACATCTTGAATTCCAAGCATTTGACATCCTCCTCGACGCCGGGCATTGGAATGCTTTGCAGTCGTGGACACAAATCTGAGTGTGCCCGTACAATTCATACATATCGCTTAACTAATGTATTAATATACATATGTACATACTTATATATGTATGATTTGCTTCCACAGTAAACAAATACACTTATCTCAGCTGCCTAAGCAAGTCAATGAAGTACTGTAGTACGAGTACGAGTGTTTTGATATTTTGTCGCTCTTTTTTCAGTTTAGCATTGCAAAATAGAGGTACTCACATGATAATTAAATTCACTATTGTTTGTTTTATTTATCAAAGCGGTTCACTGAAATGTAAATACAACAAACTGATGGGCACACAAATGTACATATATTGGGATGTACAAATAGATGTTCACACATAAGTAGGCATATACACATGTGTATGTGTACAAGTCTTATTTGTATGTATGTATATACATATATGTGCATTTACATATGTACAAGTAGATGTGACAGATTAAATAGTGCCCAAGTCATTGCGGTTTATTGACTTAAAACTGTCTCGTTACACCTCGCATATAAACAACTAAAAGGAGGCGGCGGTCGTGGGACGTGAACGGCATATGCTAAACAAAACGGGGTGCTGATTTGTCAACCGGGGGAGATGGTTAAATATTGTAGCGAAATAAATTTGAGCGTTAATGTGATTGCATTTCTGATGGAGGACGTTTGACCGAATTATTTAATGGTAAAGTAAGAATAATAAAAGCAAGAAAGTGAGAAACTAAGAGTTGCGAAAAATAGTGATAACCAGAATACAATTTAGAGAGGTTAAGTCCTGTAAATATTTACTATATAACAAATTAATTAATAAATATTTTTTAGTTTATACGAAATAGGAACACAAGCAGTACTAAAATGATAAAAATTAATATACTCGTGAATGATAACAAATAAATCAATAAATTTTTTTTGTTTGTCTGGGTCAATTTTCATAAAACTTTTCCAGATTGGAAATTATTGAAAAATATCTATAACGATGCAAGTGAGACTCATATTATCTTTAATTTTGTATAGACAAGCGATGAATAGTGTAAAACCTTATGAACGAATATGTTCAGAAGTTACATTGTATGTACATATGTACATACAGGCGTAGCTACATGTGCTTTAATAATATCCAGAAATTCAACTACTTTTAGGTAAATCACAGTACAACGATGTATATTATTATATTAGGTAAATATGTATGTATGTGCGCATTTTTGTGTCTCCGGCATCGTCATTCACGCTATAATTTTCGTATCTATGAATAAAATGGATAATAGCCATTGGCTAATTTGTCATATTTCATTTTTGACTTTTATACTCTATTCTAAGTGGTTTCATTGCGGAATTGCTATTATTTTTCGGCATTCAAACACATATACATATTTAATTTGTTCATGGTCTTTGCGCAGCATAACCGCTGATGAATATATTTCGTTGCTTGTCTATTTATCTTTAGCTGCTTTCAGCTACTTACATTTCTATCTCTTATATTATGTGCACGGGTCAGTATATACATACAAACGGGCGTACCAATTACATATTTCACAATACACTAAAACGTGTACAAATCTGCACAAACCACAGTATGTGCTTTTTAATATTTATGCATATGTACATTTATCTTGGATAGGTGCTTGCTTCAGAGCCAGTGCTGACATTTGTCGACACATTAACACGATACATTAGCCGAATTTCCAATACAATGGACAGCAATAAAATGCAGACTTTCTTGTAACAAATCGCCAAAATGTGTGTAAAGGTTTATTATTTGATTCCTTTGCATTCAGGTGCATTTACATGTGCATATGTGTGCATATTAGATCCAAGGACGCCCCCATGCAAGGAGATCAATGAAGGCCGTGGCCACAGACCGACCGTCAGCGACGCTTTCGTCAGCCGAGCGCAGTAGTGCCTACACCCTCTTTCCTACTACCCACACTCGGTTTACATATACTTAATAAAATATGTGTTTTACGATTAATACTTACGATTTTCTATGAGATGTTCAATGCTTTATAGTTAAAACCACACAAATATTTTTTTTACAACACAGAGATCTAGTTCACGTTCGATGAATTTTCCTGAATTTCTTGGCTTTGGTATATTCGATGTCAAAAGCTTTCCCCCATAGAGGAAATTTGGCAAAGATTATCCAGCTGCTTTCGTGCGCTTCTTGAAGTTACCTTACAGCTAATATTGCCAATTAATTCATTTTTCCACCGTTTGGTGTAGGTCTTGTCTAGGTATGTCGATGGAGTTTCTATTGTTTCTGTTGTTGTTGCTCGACAGCTATGTGGCTGGTGGTTGATGTTGCTATTGTTGTTCGACTGGTCACTGCTGATGTAGAAAAATTTCTTTTGCTAGTTTTTCACTTTGCCTTTTCCACACCTTCACTTTGCAAATTTGCACTTTTTGTAAACAAAACTGATAGAGAACCTGCATTGCTCACTTTTTGCACATTTCTCCGTGAAATTGACAAAGAATATATGGTCAAAATTTCCATGCGAAAATTTTTCACTTTATTCACCGTTGGAAAACTTCTTGCAGAGCTCGCGAACGATTCGATATACAGTGTGAAAAAGTCAGGACAGATACAACGAAGTATTAACCAAAATAAAATGTCAAATATCAGCGTTGTCGTATCGAAATTTATTTTGCGGTGTCAAATTCATTCCAATAGTGTTGCACAAATAAGTACCGAAATTTCTTATTGTATACATATAACTACCCAACGTATTTATATGTATGTATGTGCATAAATTGTTATGAAGGCGAAACAAAAATAAACAAATAGAAATATATCGATTTTGAGGAATTCAGCATTTAAACTTAAAAAATATGCACGTTTTTATCGTAGTTGTTTGCTTTATAAGGCCCTCTATGCACCATACATATGTAATTAGCTTTTACATATTAAAGAACTTTATTTTTAAATTTCATTTTTACAATCTCTAATTAGTTTATGCTTCAATTTCTTATATTATTTTTCAAATTTTATTATTTTAGTTAATAATCTGATGTAGTATTAGTATATATGCATGTAATATCTTTCTTTAGGTCGGAAAGGTTTTTATTTTGTATCCTCATTCAAACAAGCTTGCTTTTGAAAGGTATTTAAACTAAATATTCTACATTAACAATTTCGTACATTACATTATTAATTTAGTTGTAAATATAATTTCGAGTATGCACTCTGAGCTACTTTAGCTGAGAGATTCAGTATCCAGATCCGAGAAAGTGCTGCGACTTGAAATAAGTGTATGTTTGTGGTGTTTATGGTTTTATTAACTGTGTGTTTGTATTAGTTGTGGGATTGTAGGTTTTGAAAGAAGCGTTCACTAATTCAATGTTTATACTATAATTATTTATAATAATAAGAATAAAAGCAAATTTATTATTAAAATAATTAAGATATTAAATAAACGTTAGCCATAATTAATGTTTGCACTATGCGAGGTCGGCTGATAACTGCTCGATATATTTCGCTGCTGTTGTTGTTGCTGTACCTGCATAGACTGTATTTGAGGCTGATAGTTAGCAAGCTGTTGTTGAAGTAGCTGATGATGCTGCTGTTGTGGTTGATGTGGCTGCGTGGCCATTAAATGATTCTCATGACACCACTCAACGAAATCGTCAATTAGCACCGGCCATGCTCCTTCTGAATCATAGTTACTCATATTGTCATCAATGTGTGTGGCGAAATCCAGCAGTAAATTCCAGGTGTCTTTAGGTATGGAACGTTTATGCTTCTCCTGCGTTTAATAAAGTTGATATAATATTGATACAGTTATATTGTTATAACATATTCTTTAAATTACCTCTAAAAACCTACACCACAGATCCAAGAATTTAAATCGGCTACTGAGCACAATCTTCCAGTAGACAATGGCCATATTTAAGTCAATTCCCTTCTGACCTGGATCCTTTGCATAGTTGAAAGTAAACTGATAGAAGTCCTTAAATTTGGCTATATCATTTAACTCCATTTCCAGTTGAGGCAATTTAGCTTTGAGCTTATCTACACTGTCCACACCGAGATCTGCCATACCATTCACAAATTCATCATGTTTGAATTCACATTGCACTTCAGCGCGAAATTTCCAGGCAATTATTAGAACCAATTTAGATTCAGGACTTAAAGCGAGATCATCTAAGAAACGTATAACTCCATCCGCGGTAATTTTCTGGGGTTCACATGGATCGCGGTAACGCAGGAAGAGCTGTTCAATACGTTTGCGATCCAGCTCGCGATAATAATATTCTGGATTTTGAAAATAATTGTCGCTAGCTAACTCCAACTTCCAATCATTTTGTTGGAGGCAGTATATAGCCGTTTGTTCGCCCGTCTGTGTTAGCGATATGAATCGTTTTACTTTATCTTTTTGTGTGGACTTCAATTTATTCTAAAATGATGAGTATAGAATAAACGAAAGTATTGTTAGAATGTTACACCAACAATTATGTAAAAAAAAAAATTGGCATACACATTTGCTGTTAATGCCAAGGTATTATTGCTCTCCGTTTTTGTGCGCGAACGAACGTATTATTCAACAAATTGCTATCACAAATTTCTTATTGGATTCTCATTGGCATTATGGATCTGATGCAAACAATTTATTCATAATAAAACTATAAAAACAATTTTGCACTTTATATTATGAATATGAGCATTACACAGCCAGTCAAGGTACTTTGTAGATGTTAGCAAAACTTAATAGTTAGTTTAGTTTGCATCAAACAGTGAACGCATACGAATTCCATTGGTTCTCAGCTGCAAAAGTCTTGCATTTGTTGCCCGCCGTCACCCCCTTGCATTGATCCGTTGCGTATCCAATAAATGCAGTAGACTTTTAAATGCACTCAATTTGGACTTCACTTACCATCTCGATGCTACCTATTGTTTGAAAGTGTGTCGTGGGAAAATTTACTGTTCCGACGTTTCAAAATTGTCTTCACCAAAAAAATTAATTTTCCTCGCCTTCTTTATTTCGACTTTCTTTCGTTTGCTATTTTTACGTTTCGTTTTGCGCTGCCTTTCGCAGAGAACGTTCAACGTGTGCTACCAGATGTATGCATTTCCAAACTAATTTTTCAATGGTAGATGTCGCCTTATGGTAGGTCAAGCTGTCAATTAATCTCAATCCCTTTGGTTTGCAATTCGTAAATATTTACGAATTTATTGTACTAAAGTAAAAACTAATGACAATTGCTTACGGGCGGATATGCGCAAAGCTTCAGAAACAATTGTTTCGCGCTCAATTTGAAACTGGGAATTCGAATCAACATACTATCAATTGGAAGGCATAATCTAGGAAATTATTCCGATTTTTTTTTCCAATGGCATTTTATACTCACAATAAAGAGATCAAGCACCGTAATTATTCGATTTAAAAAATGATTTTGTATTTTTATTTAATACCATTAAAAACACAAACTAAAATTTATTAGAACCTATGGTTAAATGTAGTTTTTGTTATTTATGTATGTATGTGTGTATATATTTTTTGTGTATGTATTCAGCAATCTGCGATTTATTAGACGTAGAGCCAAAAAGGCACTCCTAATGACTGCTGGGAATTAGGTCGTCAAAGGTTGTATCGGTGATTTGTATGAGACGACTAGCGCCATGTACACATATACATATATGGAATGCGCCGTGAAAGTTACGAAATAAATGCCAAATATAATGAACAAAAAACTAACAGATGGAAAAAATATGATTCTACAAAATAAAACTAATTATACAAAAACAAACATTTCGTAAAAATATTTGTGCTTCATTTCTTTTTCTCGCGGGACAAAAAATCAATTGATTGTGTTGCACGGCTTAGAACGCTGGATGATTTTAACGCATACATTAAAATTACCAATCTAACGCTGGAAGCCAAATGACTACGCATATAGTGTGAGGGTTTTCTACTGAATCAACAAATCGAATCGTTTGATTTTAAAAGAGCATTTTCTCCAACATTTTGCTAAGTTTCTCATGAGCATAGCGCATTTTCTGATAAAGATCCTTGGAGCAACCATGTTGTTTGATTGTTGAGAAACGGTAAGTACGGAAATTCTTCTCATGATCCATATAAGTAATGGCACTCATACGCGGACACAAAATAATCTTCATATGATCGGAGAAATTCAACTAAAATGTAAAAAGTTGGCAAGTAACAGTTGTGCTTATTGTAAATTAGAAAATTTACAAACCTGCAATGAACCATTGGTTAAATGCATAACAACGGCACACGTTGTGCGAAACCACGAATGTAAATGTGGCATACGGGAAATCTGATCGCTTTCGAAGTTTACATTGTTTGCACCAGCTTTAACAAGGTGTTCGGTCATGTAACGCTTAAAGTACGTGAGCAACTTCATTTTCTTATCTAAGGTTTGACAGTAGTCGGTGGTGGTCATGTACGTTTCCTTGCCATCTTTGTCAATGAAATGCACATTGCTAGAAAAAAAAATTATTATGCCAATTATACATTATTTTATATTTAGTTAGAACTCACATCTGGTTTGGTAACAATATGAGTTTCGTAGTGTCATTAAACATTACACCCATTCCTTCGTCGCACAATTGATAACCAAAACCATATTTGTCACTGTAGTCCACCCACTTCGACACCCAGAAAAGTGGTTGTGCTGCCGGATCTGTGTTTTCATCGCCCAAATTACGTGACAACAGCTTCGGCTATAATTATTTAATATATACAAAAAAAAAACAATTTCAAGACATTTAAATTGTGTTTGAATTTAGTGTATCACCTTGGCATTAATGAGCTCGGTCAATTGTTGATGCAGGCTCTCAATATCAGAACGATAATCCTCGTTATGTCGGAAAACTTGTGCAGAGGCAGTAATTGCATCGTGCAAGTTATTTTTAAGGAAAGTATGTTCCAACCGTGTATCATCCTTTATGCCATTCAATTCTAATAAAGGTTTGCGGTGTCCCATAGCATCACTCAAAGCCTCATTAACTTCCAGTCGTGGTGCCATAGTCAAACACGAGCTGGGCAAGAACATGGGCACTGGAGAACAGGCGAGAAAATCAAAGTTCAATAGTTTTCCAATGGTTGGTCGCAATTCCGGTTTAGATTGTAACATGGCAACAATCATATCAGCCGCTGATTTACGTAGATAACTTGGTACTCTACACCGAAAATATAAAGAAATTAGACACCTTCGAGCCATTTAATGTTTCCAAAAAATTAATGCAAACCTGTATTGGCACTTTTTGATTTTCTCATATGTGTCTTTTAATGTTTTTGTTTCAAATGGTGGTTGACCGACCAGCAGCGTATACATGACACAACCAATCGACCAAATATCTACTTCGAAGGAATGCCCTTTTTTATTGAGAATCTCGGGCGCAATATAATTTGGTGTACCACATAGTGTCTTCTTGCGTTCACCTTCGTATTCAACGCGCGTCGCAAGACCAAAATCCCCAATCTTCACATGTAGTAGGTCATCCAAAAAGAGATTGCCTAATTTGAGATCACGATGTATGATGCGATGATCGTGCAAATATTTAACACCCTGTATAATCTGATAGATGTAGTATCTGCACTCGTATTCAGTAATTGTTTTACGTCGTTTCTGCAGCTCCATCATTGACTAATTATAAATTTAAGTAAGTATTTTTTTAAATAATTTTATTTTAAAAACAATACTTACTCTCTTTTTGCATAACTCTAATACAATGTAGATATTGAAGCTGTCCTCAAAGAAACTGTGAAACTTAACAATATTTTCATGGCTCAAACTTTTATGTATTGTGATTTCCTGGGACATTTTCTCCTTTTGATTATGTTTCAACATTAATTTTTTAGATACAATCTTGCCCGCATATACATTATTGGTTTCCACATCAACTATCTCATAACATTTTGCAAAGCCACCCTGTGTAATTGAACTTATTTAGTATTTTATGACTTTGGCAACTCTGTATAAAAAATCTTTAGGATCACCAAACTAAATCCTTCTAAGGAATGCAATAAGAAATTTAATGGTAGACACTTTTAACATAAAATATTACTATAGTGCCCTGTAATGGTCAGATATCTTGACGCTTATTGGCCCAGAAAATACTATTATCTAAGTAGCATTAAAATTTGCTAGATCTTCAGAGGTACTTACTTTCCCAAAGAAACGCATACGCTTGTAAGTGGACCGAGATGTAGCATCGTAGAGCCTCTCTGGTATATCAGACGTTTTATCATCAGTCTTTTGTGCCATGTTGTGCAAGGTTTCAGCTGCTTATTTAAACACACACACGCACACTCGCACGCACGTTTACTGCACAGATCCTCCGTAACTAAACCTAAATCCGCTACCTTTCGCTTTCTTTATATACACAATATTCCCGGCAAGCGTTGACTGCACGAAGAATATATGCGGTATTTGCGCGAAACAAACCAATTTTAGCGTAAAATATATACAAACAATCTCGCGCGTTTGTCTTTGGCGCTATAAACTAATTAGCCAACGTTTATACTTAACCAATTAAAAAATCAACAGTCAATCAAACAAGACAACGTTGACAATCGAACGAATTAACGATCTACTAAAGCGCACAAACAAGCGATGAAAGTGTGCTTAGAAAAATATGATCGTGGAGGATAATGAAAACCGTTTGTGCCAGAATTTTCAAAATTCTTTTCGAATAACTTTTGCACTAGCATAATATATGTTGTCCTGCTCTTTCTTATGTTTGATAAATCCACTTCAACGTTGTTTGGTCTTTGTTTTGCGAAATTTTCGAAGTTTCTTTTGTCACTCAACTATTGTGAATACATTCGATACAGAGTTGATTTATATTGATTATGGAGATATAAATAATTTACTCAAAATCAAAATAAAAACTATTAAATATAATTTGCGTGGTGATAATTAATAATAATAAATTTTGAGTGTTGGCATGTACATATAATACTCGCACAGTACTTTGAATATATTTCAATTATGTGATTATTACTGAACATAAAACACACCCTAAATTACTATTTATGGCAATATTGAATTCATTAACGGCTAAAAATTTTTCAACGTGTGAGCGCTTTATAATGCAATGCTTTACAGGATATAAAGAACTTTTTCTATATCATGAAATTTATGATAATGTGTTTGTATTACGTTCAAAATCAAAATTTTTAATTCCGCCCGAACTGCTATAGATCCGGCTAACACTTGCAACTCTCTATATTTAAATATAGGTGAACTAAACCTATCAACCGCTTTCCAGAATTATAAGGTATTATGCACTACAATAATTAAAAACAATATTTTTTTTTTACAACTTAAACGCATTATTATTCTTATTATTTTTATATTTATTTTTACTTTTTAAATTTTGAATATGTTTTGTATGTATCTCAGATCTTATTTTTTTTCTTTTAAATTAATTATCAAAGTTGACTTGCGTTAGTTTAATTACTCCACAGTCTCACGCTATCAGTATATTTTAACTGACTTGATTAACATGCTTTCCTTCATTGTCATCATCACCTTCATTATTATAATTATTATCATTATTATTACCATTACTAAATACTAAATGTTCCAAATATGACTATATGCTTTTGTTTACGTTGTTTTCAGTTTTTGCGTCATTTGGGGAAAGTATCTCGCTTCATATGTATCATATGTTGCCACTATAACAATTTCTTTCGTATATAGGTATACCGTGGTAGTTAAGTCTGTTGTGCTATGCCTAACACACTCCGTGTTGTCCTCTTATTTCAACTTTTTTCGCCTTCATTATTAATGGTAACTTATTTTTAATCATTATGATTTATATTAAGCAGCAAATTATAGTAATTACTATTTTATCGTAGTAGTAGGAGTTCTTGTGTTCGTATTGTAATTATTTAATAGTAATTCGTTAAATGTACTCATTCATTATACATGCTTTTTCTGCAGTTTTTTGCTGAGAATTATTATTATAATTTTTGTTTTGTTTGTTTGCATTAATTGGTTTGGTTGACTGATTGATACGTCTTGTGGTAGGTGTTGGAGGCCTTACAAGCTTTATATTAGTTTTATTGTTTTCCTTTGGAATTTGCTGTCTTTGTTTTGTTTGTGGTACTTGAGTTTCATTATAGTTGATCTTTTTGATGTAGTTGTGAAATTAATCCCGGTTTTTTGCTTTTGCTTTAATATCATAAATTCAGTATTTTAAAGATAATTTCAGCTTAATATTGTAGAACTCGTACATGTGCGTTGCAGTCGTAACCATTCCACGAATTCATCCAACATAACAGGCCCTAAAATCACAATACCATACAATTGAATTGATTACTGTTATTTTTTCGTATCGCAAATACTACTCACATGCGCCATCGATATCGTAGTTCGTTAATTCATTGTTAATTGTGCGTGAGAACTCGAGTATGTTGCACCACTGATCTTTATTAATAACTTTGTACTTTGATTGATCAAGGAATTGCGCGAAATGCGGGTAAAGCGGCCAATGTTTGCCAAGCAGCAATTGCAGCATTGCTTTTGCTGT
This sequence comes from Bactrocera dorsalis, assembly GCF_023373825.1. NCBI lineage: Eukaryota > Metazoa > Arthropoda > Insecta > Diptera > Tephritidae > Bactrocera > Bactrocera dorsalis. The sequence goes on along the minus strand of NC_064307.1, from coordinate 73,693,088 downwards.
ATTTATATCCATGCTACGCTGATCGGAATCCTGAAAGGTAGACCGTAAATAAATAAACATGTTAGAGCAGATTGAGGAGAATTTAGAACTTTTTGTTTATTTACTATTAGAAGTGTTACCTTGGCAAAATCGTAGGCATATCTGTATATGCTTTTGAAGACATTTGGATCGTTGAGTATACTTTTTAAATATTCTAATTTAGATTGCATTTTTGCAGCAGAATCACATTCTAACTCAGTGAGGCCCTTTAACCATTCACAACGGCTGAAGAAACCCATTTGTGTAGCGCCCATTTTGTAGGCTAGCACAAGCATCACAACATTTTCTGGTTCCACACCAATATCATCGCAGAATTTTTCCATACCATCAGGACCTGAATGCATTAAATTGCCAATATATACTTTAAATAAATATATATATATAATGAAATTATTAACGTCTACCTAGCGTATCTGGCTCATCTGGGTTTGTATATTTGCAAAACCAGTCGACACAACGCTTTTGGCTGAAACTGTCTTCAGCCTTGATGTGACGTCTGCAAACAAAAAATATATTTTAGCAAATAATGTATAAACCTAAATGTAATAGAGCACGTATGCAAATTTACTTTTCCATTTATTTAAAGGAATTGTCAATATAAGATATACCAATTTCCTTTTAATACGAGTGCGCGTAACTAAATGAGCAAAGCATAATATAAAAAAAGAAATATATTTCTTGCAGCTGATTATTATTATTTTAGCGTTTTCGTATACATTCATATTTGTTGTTGCTTGTCTTCGCCTATAAATAGCCACACTATTAAGCAATAACAACAAATCCAAACAGCAAACGAATACGAACAACGAGCAGCGCAATAAAAAAAAACGTCAACCGTATTATCGATGAAGAAACTGGTGGAAATTGAAACTAATAACTGCAGAAAGTCAAGAAAAACTGCTGCACGCGTATAAATAAATAATACGTGAGACAAATTCGAGGCGTTAATTTAGGTTCTAATCAGAAAAAATTGAGATAATTCAATACGTGTTTCCGCTCTTTCGGTGGAACCTAAATCAATGAACATTACAATGAAAGTATTTTCATTATTGCATCATAAACACATTTTGCACATTGAATATATTGTATGTCACATTGATATAGCTTAAGCACAGTTTTCTCTACAGAGTTTATTATATTAAGCTTGGCTTTAACTACCTGTTTGCTATATTAATCTTTGGTATTTTTAACTTCATTATTGCGCTTTTAGCTGCAACTCTTCCACTTTCAAATTTATGACTAACAATCGTAATGAAATAGCACATCTATCACACCATGAGACCATGACTGTTATCAGTAAAATTACAACAAACAAAAACAATTTTGCAAAAAAATATATACTGATAAAATGCAAATTCTACAGTTATCAATGAAAATGATATGGAAATGCTATAAATACATGGTCTATATCAAAATTATTATTATTTGTCCTGATAATATTCAACGAGTGGAACCATATTAACTTGTGGCTATAAACTATTTAATCAATATTTATAAAAATTCCAAACGTAAACCATGAATGATTTACATTTAATCTGTTGTTGCTGTTGTATTATTAATTTTTTTTTTAATTGATACACATTTAATGATTTTTCACTTTGCCTTATAATACACAAATATGGATGTTTCGTATTAAGTCAAAATTTGTTTTAAATTTAAAGGAATTACCTGCTGGTATTTTGTGTTGTCGCATAACCACCGCGTTGTCGTTTGGAAGTTGTACGCTCCTCTTCGCCTCCCATATCGTGATTAGAACGTCGTTTACCGCGGGGCATAGCAAACACTTTGATGTTTTATTATAAATGTGCGCTTAGGCTTTAAGAAGAGGAGCGGATATTTATGTAGATAATTTGTTTGGATGTAAATATGAACCAATGAATGTGTCTATAAATCTTATTAGCAGGCCGGTAGTTGTTTTTCCATTTATCACTATATGTATGTATGTGTATGTATCCTTGGATGATTCTTTTACAATAAAATGTAGGTTGACTGCTTCACTTTTAGTTATATTAGCTCAAATCTTTACTTCACTTTAGGCAATTGCGCTGAAATATTTAAATTGAATATTTAGTAAAAAAAACTGAAATAAAAACTTTATTTGGTCTGCTTTTAGGCTTTTTAGCATATCTTTAATACGCACTGGGATTTTTCACAGCTGGTGGTTGTAGTAAATGTCAAACAAGCGCTGTAAACAAAAGTGCTGGGTAGGCCGGATGCGAATTAAAGAGCGCAACACAATGTTATACGGAGAAACTACAGAGCAACAACGTTGACGCAAACTAAAAAAGAAAGAGCATTTATAATAAAAAATTTTCAAGACGGTGGTTGCAAATAAATATTTCATTCATTCACTCGGATATATAGTATACTATGTCCATTCCCACATTAAAAAGCAATGCCACGCTTTCTATCAAACACCTTTAGTTCAACAAATCGTAACAATGAACACTTTCGCACACAACGAGTTTGTATCTATTCCCAGGAACGTTGGCTTTAAAGCGTAGGTGGAGCTAATAATTTGATATTTTGCAAATTCCAGAGCGTGTGTATATCCTATTACAGATATACATATTCCTCTCGACATCACCGGCAAGAATACAAGGCATTTCACATATATCGGTAATAGTTATTAACTGAATTTTGACACTTCCTTTTGGTGTGCCCATTCGCAGCACATCCTGCCCCAACATTTTTATACAATTTATTGGTTCCATTTTTCGCGTACTCCCCATAGTTTATTCATACCCGACACCGTCTTGCTATATTTTCAAGCGTCCAATGCGTCGACATTGTCAGCGATGCTGTAAATCTGCATGCGGTTCTTTCATTATTCTGAATGCGGCTTCAATGCTATTTTTGCAACTCACGGACTATATAACTGACAGAACTTGCATTTATATACAACTCAATACACAATTAAATAATCAATTAAAGCAAACCTTTTATTACCCGATTAATTGATGAAACTATTTTATAATGGCAACAAGAATTTCTCTTTTTGGTGTTTTTAGATTTTTGTGGAATGAATTCGACTACAGCTCGGAGAACGGTTTGTGTATGTTCAGTGTCTGCGCATTTGACAATTTACAATATTGAAATCTAATTGGCATGTGCTTTTTGTTGTTGGGTGAATATTGGAGTAACTGAATCGATGTACCAATCCAGTCATTAAAAAGTACTAAGACCCATTATTTTTAATTTTTAAACTTAAAGAAGCCTGTAAAACTCTGAAGTATCATTTAAAATGGTTTTAGTCATAAATATATTAAAGAAATTGCTCAATAAATCAAGCTGAAATAGTACATCGACTAAAATGTCTTAAAAATATGTATATATAGTAGAATGCATAGCTGCTTATTTCAAAATACAACTCTGCTACATATCTACTCTTGCGGAGGCATATTACCTACATTGAACGCAGCCATATAAACAAACGAGAATTTTATTTACTTCCAAAGTTTTTTGCAATGTCCGCATATGATAACGTCAGGGTTGGAAAATTGGTGTTAAAGGGCGAAAAGCCAAAGTAAATATTTCATGGTGTTAATGTTTTCGATTAATAAAAATTTGTTTTTTACTTGTTTGTAATAAATTTATTTATAGAAAGTCAAAAAAGCACAAACGAGACAAGGAGCACAAAGAGAAAGATAAGGCGAAGAAACGCAAAACAGAGGTAGATGAGGATGCACTTCGTCATGGAGGTTGGTGGTTGGCAAAAAGTGTACCTGAAATCACCGGAGCAGTTGCTATTGAGTTTGGAGAACGTGCTTATTTAAAAGCACTTGATAATGGACTATTTACGCTAGGGCCGCCGCACAATGACGGCGAAGGCCCAGACCCAGAAGAAGTATTTACAGCATTTTCAATAAATGAGACAAAGATATCCATTAAATCTGGCTACGGAAAATATTTGAAAATAGAAAAAGATGGCATGGTTACTGGGCGCTCAGAGGCGGTCGGGAGTATGGAGCAGTGGGAGCCCATATTTCAAGTAAGATATAATTATGAATTAAGCGTAAGCAAATAATATCTGTCACTATCAATCTATAGGATGGCAAAATGGCCTTATTATCTGAAACCGGTTTTTTCATGTCAATCGATCCCGAAGATGATGCATGCGTAGCGCTACGCAGAAAAGTTACCGAACATGAAATATGTAAAATACGCTGCAACGCACAACGTGAAGCAGAGGAGGACGAGGAACCGAAGGAAGAAAAGGGCGACTTAACAGAAGTTGAGAAAAATTATGTGTACGTTATAGCTTAGTGTAGTATTTAATAAAGATTGTAATTAAATAATTACGTAATTTTTCTTTATAGAAAAAAGTTCCAAAAATTCCAGGACAAGAAATTGCGCATCAACAAGAATGACATCAAGGAACTAGAAGTGGCAAAAGACCATGGCACTTTACATGAGGCGCTGTTAGATCGCCGTAGTAAAATGAAAGCAGACAGATATTGTAAATAAATAATTTAGTGCTATCATTTAATTTTCTCTTGCATGGCTTTATTGTTATTAGTATAAATTGAGAAAAATGTTTCACGACTAAATAATTTTTATGGTGAAAATAACTGCAATTATGTGCGTTTTTTTTACGTGGCCGGTCCCAAACCCAGTGCTCAACCCTGTGTAGGGCATATTTCCCATCTCACTTTAGCTCGCGTTCAAACGGAGGTTTTTAGGCTACCCAGAGGATACTTGGTCAAAGACCAAATGTCCTGAGCTGCTCGAGCCATATGCCTCAGAATCGTTTCTGGCCACTCCCAAGTGAATGACGATCAGAGAACTTTCCTCACTTGCGTAAACTTCTAAACATGACTCCATCCAAAAAAAAATACACCATAAAAATGGAAAAATGTTTTAATAATCAGTGTTTTTACCCCCGGATAAATCTTAATACTTGCTCCTCGGCTAGTAATTGTACAAATTCTTTACAAATTTGTGGTGATTACTGCCACAAATCACAGAAGTTGTTTTTCGAGAACACCAGAGCTTTTCCTTCAAAACAATTATAAAATATTCTAAGAGAATAAGTCTGTGATTTGCAGATAATACACAAAAACAATTGTATAATTTTGGTGAACTTGGTGCGTGGCTTCATACTAGATACAAGCGAAATTATAATTAAAATGCCAATTCTGCATTCACTTTTCTGTTTTCTATTTTCGGCAAATAGCAGCAAACAACCGAATTGGATATTGAATTTTCTTATGAATATAAATTTTGTATATGTACTATCATCATACTTAAATTCATCCACATTTTTTTTTTTTTTTTAATAATAAACTTGGTTTTAATATATTGTATTAGTTTTTATTCCAATATAAATAAGGATATTGCAGATGCGTATTTAAAATTACCGTTTGTCACAATATTGCTTTCTTCTTCAAAAGTAAGTGAACTTATTTAAGTATGACATTAGCGACATAAAACAATCGCCATAAGTTCATTCAAAACAAATACAAAAATTAATGAAGTCTTTGAGGTATGATGCATAAACCTCGAAAATAAATTTATGCACTTTGTTCAGCTGTTATAAATACGTTAAAAAGTATTGAAATTTCATTTACAGAATGAATTACTTACAAATCTAAAACATACTTACTGGTTGCTCGAACCAAAAAGGGATTTAAAATAAAGTCATAGTTAGTGGGAAGAAAATGGAGGTGTTTGCATAGTCAGTCAGTTAGAAGTTAATAGTTAATTCAGTTGTGCTCCAGTTCTAGTTATCGGTCATGTTATTTGTGTAAAGTTAATGCGGTGCATTCATGGTTGTAGCAAGCAAAAACTTGGCATGCTTACATTAAGCGCGTTCACCCTACCGACTGTTGTCGAAGCATGTCGAAGCGACGTTATTGCAATTAAGCATTTAAAATGGGTACTGTAGTCGTTTTGGGTGGTAGGGTATATACATGGACAAGTACGAAGCATAGCATCTTTTTCAATTTGGTATGCGAAGAATATTTGAATTTAATACGGAAGCGCAGACGGAGATTGACAGAAGATAGTTGGACGCGTTCGGTTTCGAATGATACGATACGTTTTTGGTTTTCTTTCAGTTTGGCTGATTACTTGATTGATTTGCGAAATATTGTGCGATGAGTATGAAAAGCGGAAATGTGCGACGCAATGGTGGCAAACGAAAATAAAAGGCGTAGGACTGAGTATAAAAATGTTGGAAGTTTTGGAAAACGTGTTTCGTGAGCGTAATATACATACGAAGTACGATTGAAATATTACAAACGGAGGACATTATATGTGACTAATTGATAGATTCTGCGCTTACTTAGTCCGCTGTGGGCGTGTTTCAAAAACGCGTATATATGCAGCTGGAATGAATGTTCGAAGATTTGCTTTATATTTCTGTCTGCGAAGATAATACAAAACGAAGCCAATTCGTAATTGCGAGGTTGGAGCTTGGATAATGCGTATACGCGAGCGAACGTGTAAAGGCGTGGATTTGAGGCTGGAAGTGTAGAATATAAAATACGTCGTATGTCGTAGTTTGAAATATGTTTGTGTAGATAAGTTTAGCGAAAAATTAATATAAGGTAGTATAAACGAAAATTCGAAGTAAAATCAATACATCCAGATAATTTTACGAATACTGTAAGTATATATAGATATTGAAGATATTTATTTCAAAGTTATATTTGTTTGCGTAGTAACTGTTGTCTCGAATTAGCTTATAAATAGCGACTAAATTTTGGTAGCGGTAGACATTTTTTTGTTACAAATTATCATCATCATCATCGGTTATTTCGGTTGCATGATGTCTTTTTGTTCTACATTTACTTATATCAATTAATGAATTTTTTTCTTGAATCTTTTAACTAAACACACTGTGTTTTTGTGTTGTATTTCGATAGCCCTTACATTTCTAAAACGAATTGCAGTTTTGCATTTCTCAAATACTCTCTTGTTACTGCGTACTAGTAATCTCCTAAAAATTTTAAAATTGCGCTGTGGGTCCTACATACACGCGAGATCCCAACAATCACCTCTTGCTATCTTCTCTTAAACACATTATTATTTTTATATTACTTTGTTCTCTCCTTAGCTGAACTAGTGTTTAGAAGCGATGACCGACTGGTGAACGCGATCTGAAGCGTCCTCCACCTTGGCTGCTGCCACCACTGCGTCCGCCACTTCCGCTACCGTATCCACCACTACCGCCGAATGAGCGTCCACTATCTCGTCCACCGCTGCTGCTACCGTAAACGTCGCGTCGATTGAAGCCACTACTGCCGCCATCACGGCTGCTGTAACCGCCACCTTGACGGCCACCACCGCCGGAATAGCCACGGTCGTGGTAACGTCCACCGCCGCTACCGGAGCCACGTTGACGGTATCCACCGCCACCACCACCGCTATTGCTACGGCGGCCGAAGTCACGTCGACCACGGTCGCCCATACCACGACGACCTTGACGTGGCCGTCCCTTGGAGATTTCTACACGCAATTGTGAGCCCAGCATTTCTGTACCATTGAGCACGTCACAGGCTTTTTCGGCATCATCGCGATGCTCGAACTCAACAAAAGCGAAACCTGGTGGATTAAAAGCAATCCAAACAGAATTTAACTTGCCATACTTTGTGAATTCTCCTTCTAGATCATCCTTCTTCACTTTATCGGTTAAATTACCGACATAAACGCGTGTGCCTCGTTGATCACCCATTTTCACTTAAATTGATTTACTTTTCTGACTATATATGGACAAATTGAATTAATTTTTCACTTTTTCCTGCTGCTCGTCGTACACTTGCTGCTGCTGCTTTGAATGGCTTCAATCGATTGAATCGGGTGTGTATAATATTTTTCGTGCTTCGCTTGCTTGAAAAACAAAATGTCGGTTTATGGCTTGGTTCGCACACAGGGTTGCCTTGTCCGAACGGAAATGAATTGCAAATATAAAGCACATTTTTCCGAATTGTAAAAGATTTTTAAGGGTATTCAACAGCTTTATGCTGCAATTATAATTTATGTTAAAAATTTTGTGACTAAAAATAAAATTAAACCTTTATATAAGCTTAATTGAATATGCTGAATCCAATTTTGTAGTGAGAAATTTTTTTTATAGATTTTTTTGGGAAAATTTTTTCTTTAACTTATGTAATACTGGCAAATAAATTTTTATTCCGAAAATTATCGATTAATTTTCTGTTATCGCCATATGATGCCGATAATGCAGTTGGCTCATCTTTGTTATTTTCCGGTGCCCTTTAATTCATTTCCTTTAGTACGTAATTAATTAAAAGTTAACGAAAAAAAAAAACAATTTTAATAGTAAATAGTGCATAAAAATGAGTTTTTCAACGTATTTAGAAGATTTTGCATGTGCACAGCAAGCTGGCTGCAACCACTGTGCTAAGAGAGCGCCACATTCCATCAACTGCCCTCAGACTTGTGTGAGAGACCTTAACTGCCACCCAAAACCACCCCCTGCCGGTGCATTGGTACACTGGTGCTCGCAAATGTGCGTTCACGTCGTGAATATGTGTGTACAAGCACACACAAAGTGTAACCAGCAGATGACTTGCTGTGGCACCAAAACAAGCGCATACAGCGCACAGTTAAAGGTACGTTACTTTCTTCGAACAACCACCGATTGCATTTGCTGTAACCCATTCCAGTGAAGCATAGTCTTTTCCAACACTGCTATTTCACCAGCTCGGATTTTTGAGCACCGCCACACCACCACCATCATCATCATCAACAACAACTGCGTTATAAACATAGGAACACAACATTCACCACCCCCTGCCTATATGCACATGTGTGCCTGTTGTTGTGGCTGTTGTCGTTGTTTTGCCGGTCTGTGTTGTTGGAGGATATCAACTTCGGCAATTGTATGGCTATCGCGCAGCGCCGAAGCAATGTTTTCATCACGTTTCGTCGTCACTGACTCTAGCACTGGCTCGGATTTATGCTTTGGCGTGCGTGGTGTATCCTAGTCGATGTTAGTAAGTTGCCGTAATTGGACGTGGGTGAATTGAAGAACGGTTGAGCGGTTGTTTTCGTTTTACTCGGTATTTATAATACGCGTTGACGATGGTGCGACGAAGCCATTGATATACATTTACTAAACGGCATAGTGAGTCTCGTGTGTTGCATTTTGATGATGCGAGCATTATTGGCAATTAAGAATATTAAATATTTGCTTGTTAATACATATTTCGCGCGTCGGCGACTTTCAGCAAGTGACAGCATTGACAATAAATATGCAACAACAAAAATTGTGCAGTGAATATAAAATTGAATATATCGTGGAAAGCGTGGTAAATAGTAATTTGAATTGGAAGCAAAAGACTTTCAACATAAAATAACATACTTAAGGCTTTTGTCATTTATGATAAAAACAATGTAAAGCGAATTGTTTATTAATTAAAATAAAAATTAAGAAAGTATTTGTTGTTTATAAGCAAATCTTATTGGATAACTGGGGTAAACTTATCTAATATAAAGTGAAAAAGCAAAAACTTACCAAAATTACTAAAAAAGGAATGAAAAACATAAAATTGTGTAAGTTTTGTGTAATCTCCGAAATTCGTTAAACTAAAATATAAGTAAATAAAATAGTGTTAGTGAACAGATTAAATGTAATAAATAAAAAAATATTTATTCTAGTGCTTAAAAATATTTATGTGGTAAAGAATAAGAAAAAATGTGTGTTTAGTGAATTATAATGAAGGAGGATGCAGATATATTTATGCAGTTACCAATAATATATAAATAAGCTGGGATAAAAGTTTTGGCAGTAAATTTAATACAGGTGAGCTTTGAAAGCAATTTTTTACTGATTATTTATACTGAGAATTTTAAAGTGCGCTGTCATAAATTAAATGGATTTTGGTTTAAATTTCTGAACTCTTCTGTTTTTTTTTTTTTTTTTAATTTTATACATGGTCACTCATTACGTTAAACTATGTGTTTGCGTTCTAAATGGAGGCTTTCCAAGTTCATATGTCAATAAACTCGTTTTGCGTTACGTCCTTGTATCCAAATATCTAAGGATCTATAATGTCTGAAGTACAGCAAATATGCCTGAAAAACTTACTATAAGCTCAGAGAATTTGGTTCCTTGTTCCATTATCCTAGCCGGAGTTCTTTTTTTGGTGGTGGGGTAAAGGTCTACAAAAAGGTTCCGAAACCGTCAGGCTTAATCTCCGCTATTTTTCTAATCAATCTGTCAGTCAACTCAGTTTGGTTATTTGTACCACTATCCCAGCACCGATTCTTTATGTAATTTTTAAGTGGGCGTTATGGCAGTATTTCTTCTTTGACGCTCGTTTAGAGTTAGGTAATCCAGTATCGACAATTGCTTAGAGTAATTTTTAATTTTTTTACATTTATCATGTTGGTAATGTCGTCAAATTAAGGAATGCCAAATTGAAAGTCGAGGTCCGGTCCGCGAAAATGTCGCCTTTGTTGCCTTTCATCTTCTGAATTATTACTAAATTTTCTATTCCATATCCTCGTGATATTATACTCAGGGTGGTCAGCTCCGAAAATATATGTATTGGTTAAAGCTTGATTGTGACTTCATATTCTGTTTAGCTGGTTCTCTTGTCTGCTACAACGTCATCTAATTGGTGATTGCTGCCAAGTAGAAAACAAGATCCCCTTCAGCTGCATAAATCCGACTGTCGTGGTAATTTCGCCGCTGATGTCTCTCAACTTCTGAGCTATCATTAGCCCCGTTTTATATATTTTGATGAATGTATACTCAGGTTGGTCAGTACCGAAAATGTATGTATGTGGTAGTGGGCGCCTAAAAGTGAGCTCATATAACATACCCAAGTTTTTGTGAAGTTGGGTTGTGTTTATGTTAGATCTCTCGTTGATGGCTAAAACCTGGTTTTGCATTGCATATAAACATACTCGTAGATATATGGTCATCTATATCAATATCCTTTAATTTATTGTTGATGACAACTGCTAGTTATCGCAGATATGTACATTTGCATACACACATATGCATGCTGTCACTCACCGTTTACAAAGTAATAGAGAAATAAAGTTCAACTTCTATCCCATTAAAAGTTTTACGTCTGAATAGCATATCAGTGTGACACATCCTTACCGAGATGTCCATTTTCTTTCTACTAAATTAGGAAGAAGAAGTTGAAGAACACATGCGTCGGCCAACAACATTGAGGCCGAGCTGCATGCGAGTACCAGATACTCGGTATGTAAAAAAAGAGAGAAATATGCGCTTAAAAGTTGACTCAATTCATTACGGACATGAGTCATAGAAAAAAAGAATATATGTACATATACATATATAAGTTAGACTCTAATAAATGTGATATGTTGTTGTTGCATGCAGAGTTTTTGGCGCACGCTCCACTGCAATCACTGGCACTATGCAGTTTGGACGTGTCCAAACTTTGTCATTTATGCATGCAAGGCAATTAAATATGTATATATGCGGATATAAATTGTGTTTGCATATATGTAAGTGTGTGCGTATGTGTTGACGTCTGTTTGTTTGTGGAAATGCACTAATAAAATATGCCGGCTAGCATTTATATTCGTATTCAGGTCAAAGTGAAGCAAAATTTTCGGAGAATGTTGGGGGCGCACAAAAAAAGGGCTCAAAAATTATAATTTGTCGAAAAAAAAACAAACTTGAATTATACACGAGTATATTTATATGTAAATCCAACTGCATTTCATTTCGTTTCTGATTTGCCTGATTGCAAACATTTACTGTGTTGGTTGTTTCTGCAAGTCCTTAGTTATTTACTTGAGCAAATTGGTTGATTAGTTGGTAGCAAGCGTAGGGCACAAATAGTTCAAAGGAGGTATGCCATCAGATCAAAATAGCCTTGGGTTGGGTTTATTTTCGGAGCGCCATTTGATCGATTGCTGAACAGTTTCAACGTCATATTCATAAATCCATGGGTGGTAAGATCAGTTTGATGAAAGCATCTCTTTTCCGACCTTTCGGTTCGGAGGTTAGGTTGGGTTTACCTAAATACATAGCTTAATTTTCGTGAGACCACGAATAATCCCACTTGAACTGCTGGAGACGCTTGTCCGTTGTGATGCGTTGAGCTCCTAAGTATGGATCAAAAAGGCTGTCGTATATCTACAAAGCCCCTAGAGGCAGCCACAAATTTTTTGAGCTGGCCAATACCTACTTCAGCCAATTCACCAAGATGCTTCAACCTTAGTCTTAGATAGCGGCAGTTGTCAGCCCATAATTTCAACCTCCGTTTAGGAATAGGTTTGCGAAAACGACGTATAACACTTAAATAGTATTCCTTGTAGACAATTTGGACGGTCGGAAGGAATTAAAATCACACCTCCATAATAGAAGAAAACTGTCAGCATAACCTTGATTTTTGAACTGATTTGAGGTGGGTTTTCAGATTCGGCTCACCTTTGCTACGATATTCGGCTGATTGGAAGTCAGAAAACATTCTTTACCAAACGCGGTCGCGACGCTGTTTTTCGAAAAAATTTAGTGATTTTAGAACCATTCGTTTTTTAAATTTTTCTTAGGCATAAATGATATTTCGGAATGGCATTCACTGATCATTCCGATATTCCAACGATGCAGGTAAGAACTTTGCCTGTTAATCGTCGATTCTTAAGCACCAATTCCTTTATTTTATTGACGTGTTGATAATCAGTTGATGTTGATGGCCGTCCACGATGTGGGTCGTCGTCAAAGCGTTCAGCTTAGAATCATCTATGCACGCTGTACACGTTGGACAGTACGGACTACGGTCATTATAGAATGGAACAGATAGTTTGGGTTAGGTGGAAGTCCAGGCGCCCATGCTGTCTAACTATGCACAAATGGTTGTCCGAAATCAGTTTGTGGTTTCACTGTCGTTTGGTTGAGGTTTGCCTCATTGTGGCGCTTTTTTGTTCTCTCTTTTTACAGCTGTAGAGAGCTCTGATATCTGATCCGATCGCGCGAATTGGTCTCAATTGATCTTGAGCGTATATTTGACAGCGTTTGTCCTCCATATTTGTGATAATCGTCTTGAAGTTTTCCTATAAATCAAGCGGCATCAGAGTTCTTCGCAGCCAACGCTTTTCGGCATTCGAATCCATTATGCTTGTCTTAGCTGCCACACGCTCAATCCATTACCTAGCTCCACCACCTGTCATAATTGCATTATTTCCACTTAACAAATCAGAAGCCTTATGTTAATCTCACTTTTTTTTACACCACATTAACGTTCAGACATATTTTAATTAATATTTCAATTTCCTCAAAATTCCATTTAATGCTCGATGGCTTCACCTAAACGCATTCCCAGTAATGACGTGTATATTACGTGCAGCCTGCCGCAAGGCAGTCATTATCTCGCAAACAAAAGCCATACATGCCACACATGATTGCCTCGTTAGGCTGCACACACACACACATATATACACACATACACGTATACATGTTACTATATCATATAAACTTTAATAAAGCGCCCACCTCCCCGCCATGACAGATTTGTTGAGCAAGTAAATCAGTTTGATGTCAACTACGTCGCCGCTTATGACGTATCAAAGATGAAAGTGAAGGAAATTTGAATTTTTTTGACAGGCAATCGACTTGAATGATAGGCGCACACAGCAATTTATCGGTTGACAGCGGCGCAGACGCGCATTCGCGCATTTGGCAATTGCCTACACGCATACATACATACACACGAGTGTACTTGTATGTTGTATATATGTAGGTGCGCGATCTACAAGGCTGCGATGTTGCTGCATGCTTACTCGCAAGTGTGTGTGTGTCTCAAATAAAATTTCTTGCAAAAAAACAAAACTAATGCATACATATGTCTACACAGTCATCAGCCTTTACTGCCTTTCCGTTGCTTTGTGCGCCCTTACATATTTTATTGCACTCACACCAACACATTGACACACGGCGCCTACAAGGCCCCTAACTCCTGTTCTCCTGCTTGTATGCTTTATTCTTTGTCGTGCGTTGAATGGCGGCTGCAAGTTGCTGAAAAAAATGAGCACTAAAATGAAAATTCACAAATTTGTTTAGAATCGCTTTCAGCATCATTGCGTTCTCCTACAATCATTTACAACGCACACGCACACGCATATACATATATGTACGTGTAGGCAGCTCATACCCTTGAGCTTGTTAAAAACATGGATTATTGTGGCTTGGCTTGGCGTAATGGTTATGGTTGCGCAGAAGTTCGTGAGTCCTGTGTGGCTGTATGCAGCTTTCTTGTAGTGTGTGTTTGTGTGTGCGTGTCTGCATGTCAGCATATGTAACTAAATCGTTTAAAATATAATATCCCTCGGCTTGTAACTGTCATAGACTTCTCAGCATACAATTTTAAAAATATATACATACCTATACACCCATAGTGCATGCAATTTTACTCACATCCTGACTTCTGGCATGTTGTAAGTGAGCTTTCATTTCGTATAAGCCCTAAAGAGTTTTGTTATAATAAAATCCTATCTGTGCAGGTTGGTATTGTAGTGCAAGCGCATAACGACTTACTTAGTAAGCTAAGATTAAGAATGGCTTATGAATGCTTGAAGTAATTCCCAGTTGTTTGCCCAACTTGAATATATAATTTTTTGAGGTTAGGTTGGTAGCGTTGGGTTGAGGGAATCACATCTACTTCTGTAAATGGATAATTTCTAATTAAGAAGACTTGCTATGAACTATGGCTGACAATAAGTTTACCTAAGACTTTCTAAGAACTTCTGTTGATAATAAGTTTACTTAAACGATCTTTATTCTAGTAAATTACCTGTACATCCAAAACAAAATGCCAAAATATTATGATGGCTAAAGCAAAAAAAAAAAATTATAATTCATAACTTGTTATTGAAACGTCATTAGCAGTTTTGAAGGATCTTCAGCAATGCAAACTTAGACCGCTCTTCACCAGGTCATCGACTTTGATTTAAATACCAAGTGAAGTATTTTGATTTTGAAGTAAATACCAGGCGATGTTGCCAATTTTCTTTGGAAAGATCACAAGGATAAATGAGTGAACTCGTTGCATAAAATATATTCTCTTCGTTAAGCAAATGCTTTTAGAGATACTGAGCCTATGAAATATTATATATATTAGAATATCGTAGATAACCAAACTTGAGTACATTTATTTTTTAGAATTGACTTTAAACAATCTAATTAGTATGGACCACAGGTTGTTCCGAAGTTAACTGACCAGCCATGGTTGCCTGCATATCTTCTGCTTAGATTCGATCAACGGTTCAAAATCACTCTAAAGTTGTTGCAAAATTAGAATATTACTTTTTATATCCTTAACATGGTTTGTTAAGTTTGTTACATCCAAAACGAAACGTCGTAGACCCTATAAAATATATATATAAATGTTTACATTGAGGATCTGAGTAGGTTTAGATAAGCCCGTCTTTCGCCTGTGTCTCTCAACAAGCCTACCAGTCTCTCAGTTTTTGAGATATCCTTTTGAAACATTGCACATATGCTTTTCTCTCTAAGAAGATGCTCATTTGTTGGAACCGCTGATATCAGACCACTAGAGCAAAAAGCTGTCATAAAAACTGGTCTATCAAAATCAAGGTCTCGTATGAAAAAAAAAAAATTGAAAAGCTGTCTTCGCGAAATTTGGCACAGATTATTTTCAAAGGCAAAGCTATGATCTCCTATGATCTTGTTTAGATCGGACCAATACTTCTTACAGTTGTCATATAATCTGACCGATAAAAATCGAGACACAATCTTTGTATACCCTTCTATACTACAAGAAATACTTTCGTGAAGGGTTTTATAGCTTCGGTGCAGTCAAGGTTAACGTTTTTTGCTGTTTTCCAATTTTAGGATTTTTTTTGTAAAAATGTTTCTCTCTCCTCTTAAAATTCCTTTAATAATTTTTAAATTAAAACGCTGCCCTTTTTATTATTACAATTAATATTACTTTCGGTGCAGCCGAATGCCGACCCCTTCTTAGTTTTTCATTGAAATGCCTTTCAAATAAAATATGCTTGTTGAAACTAATGTAACATTGCAATAAGGTCTTCTAAATTCCTCGGTATGCGGATACACATATTTATATACTAACAGTACACACATAAACTACACACATACATGTATGTGTGTAAGTACAACAGTGTAAATATGTCTAAAAACAATCAAGTAGATGGGTTAGAAAAACGTGTTACCGTTTCCGCTCTTTAACTGCATCATCATTTTAAAATTTAGCCAGCCAAGCGAACGCGAACGCACAAATACCGTTACACTAACGCATACCAAAGCCGGCGCTGTCAAATAGACACCGTCAATAGACAAACAAATGCCAACGAACGCAAAAGTAAATCTATTCCTTAAGCTAACAACTTGTGTGAAAAAAAATAAAATAAAAAATAAAAGAGATTGAGCGTAAAAAAATAGGAGCAAAAGCGATAGATAGCTACCCGCCGCTCCCAAACACGCTTAAGTAATCTAGAAAAATGCGCCCTAATCTAAATTAACAAGCACTTGAAATCCTTGAATTCTCCACGCTTGATAATGCAAAGTAACGGAGGAGCGGCTGATATCTGCAGGAGCTCCGCTGGCTGGCTGGCTGGATGGTTGGCTGGTTGGCTGTGTGAAATGGCGTGAGTTTAGCGCAGAGTGACAGCGGTCGGAGACACATTCAATATGTCAATGTAAATAGTTTTAGGCACCATTTCCTCATTATAACCTCCTACCATAGAGCAATGGCAATACCGTTAACACCACCGCCAAGTGACGTACCGTTCGCCCCAATGGCTACCCCGGCTTGGGTGGGCTGTAGGTTTTGTTAGGCAATAGATACACAAATAAACACATGCAATGGTATACAACAACAACAAGAACGATAACAACAACAAACGAGTGGAATGTATAATAAAAATGGAAACATTGAAATGTTGCAGACAACAAGTGAAAATGTAAAAATCTCGTAATTCTAAGTGAAATTCATTTGAAAAGTTTACGTTTTTCTTTGCGCCATTTCGTGTGAGAATCCTTTTATATTCCTGTTTGTATGTATGTAAATGTATATAGCTTCGCATGCCACGCTTACTTTGCCTGTCAAGTAACGGCTTTGACTTACATGCACACACTTACACACACACGGAGCCCACAAAGTGCCGAGCCGAGAAGTGTCAGTAGGAGTGCCCGCAGGCAGCCAAAGCGAAGGCGAAGGCGCAGGCATGCAAGCACACTGGATTCAAGTGACTTGTAACTACATGTGTAGGTGTCTTCAGCTGCTCACACATATACAACAACACCCACCTCCTCATACTCATACATACATATGTATGAGGAAGTGGCTATGTGTTGTTGCCTGCTTGTGGCTACAGCTTATGAAGCGCACCTCACGTTTATATCAACGCTTCTAGTTTTTATTCACTATTTTATTTTGTGTTTTGGTTTTTTACTACTTTCCTACGGCTGCCATTCAAAGTCATAAAAATAAGCGGCGGAAAAAAGTTGCAAGTAAACGAGAGTCGTTGAAGCACTGCACTAAGTTACGCTTGCCACACGGCTCAGCACTGCTTGTCGCCAAACTTCACGCCGCTTCACTCCAGGCCGCGCCACGCCACGCTATGCCACTCCACATCACTTCATTTTATAATATACCTATTGGCGTCCAGACGCCCACGCCTGACACTGGCAAGGGTTAGCAGAGGACATGTAAATCCGACAGTGCCAACACCAACGACGCGTCGTCATCATCATTGTCACTAGCGTGCATTGCCGGCGCGCTTACCTGTCGTCGTCGCTTTGGGCGTGTGAGTTGCGATATATAGCTGCGTCTAATAGCACCACAGTGACTTGCAAAAATGTGTTGTTACTGAGTGTTTACAAAAAAATTGAACAGTGGATACTACTCCTTAAAAATGTAAAGGCTCTGAACAGTTTTTGACAATATCGGTCGATGACATGAATCCTGCTTTTGAAAGGGACATAAGTTCTCAATGTCATATAGTTAGACACCAGTGAAAATTGTACTAGGTAGCTGAGAAAGTTCCGACCGACGCGTGGATCACGTTCTGTTTGAAATGTCGGACAGGACAAATCGTTTGGCGGGATAGGTCCCATGTTTGCTTACTTCGGACAACAATTTCAACCATGAGATCACTTCTTAATAGTGTTTGACGGCGTTTAATCGCTATCCGTAGAAATTTCTGCTTCGTTGACTGTCGTCGAAACATGGATTCACTGACACACACCAGAGACCAAGGAACACTCGAAACAGAGGGCTTAATTTGGCGAATCTACTTCGTAGGAGGAGAAGACTTCACCTTCGCCAGACTTAAACCGATCGTATTAGACTACGAACATCTGAACGACTTCTTTTGTTTACAAACTTGAAGAAGTCACGTACCGAGTCGAAGTTTCAAGCGAATGAAAAGACCTTTTCAGAACTCTAGAAAACGTATTTCTTAGACGGTTTAAAGAAGTTGGAGGATCACAAGGTCAAGGGTCCAACCTCTCAATAAGAGTTAACCCTGTTTAGACGCATTCCGTAAAAGTTTCTGCAACAGTCATCAAAACACGGATCCATTGGTGCACACCAGAGACCAAGAAATACTCGAAACAGTTTTCATTTGATAAATCTACTCCGCCTTCGCGAGGTCAAACCGATCGAATTAGACCACCAACGCCTCCTCCATCCACCGTTTTCTCCAGATGT
Organism: Bactrocera dorsalis; assembly: GCF_023373825.1. Taxonomy (NCBI): domain Eukaryota; kingdom Metazoa; phylum Arthropoda; class Insecta; order Diptera; family Tephritidae; genus Bactrocera; species Bactrocera dorsalis. The sequence goes on along the minus strand of NC_064307.1, from coordinate 73,674,399 downwards.
GTCTCCGACGAACTTCTTCTTGCTTCCAAACTAGAAAAAGTTACGCACGAATCGAATGAGTAGGTTTTTTCAGACGTCTAGCGAACATTTTTTCTGATGGATTAAAGGAGTTGGATCGTCATTGGGTCAAAAGTGCACCCTCCTCTGTATTTAGTACATTTTTAGTAGTTTGATATTGTATGTTGAAGGAAGGTTTTTTCAGCAGTAAATTTTTTTCCAACATCGCACTTGAAAGCGATCATTTCTTTCAATTCCACACTTTTTAACAGTTCATAACATAATTAAACAGGAGATCTGCGCCAAGTCTGAAAATAGTTCCAGTTTGGAAGTCTTCATACTATAAAGTTTAGTTATAATATTATACTTTATTAATTAAGTCTTGATGTTTTATACCAGTTATAATCCGGTTATGTTTCGGTTATATTCCGGTTATGTTTCGGTTATATTTCCAATAACAATATGTAATTACATTTTTATGCAACACTGTTCATATCTTGCACCCCTACAACAATCTATCTCTGTCAACTTGATATATTTGTTTGTATGTTTATTTGCTATTCTCACTGTTATCGAGACTGTCACTGCGCTGTGTGCTCTCCACTATTTTTTTAACCGACACTACTCAACTTCATTTTACTTGTAATGAAGCTGGCTTGCGCCTCAAAGTATGTGACGGTCTACTAGTAAGCATATACACACTTACATGCATGAATGTGTGTGTGAGTATGTAAGAAAAATGCAGCACCCAACGGTGCATTGGTGGCTTTGCGCACATTTTTGCCGCCTTCAGTGGTTGCTAAAGCTGCACGTCTATCATTTTGTTAGCACAAATGACGTAATACATTGTGTTTATTTATATTATTTGTGTTTTCTTCGCTGTGTTTCTTTTCTTTGTATTTTTTTTTTATTGTTATATATTTTTATGTTTTCATATTTTTATTTTTCATTTATTATGTTTTAGTTTTTTTTGTGGCAAACTAACATGAAATGTATGTTTCGCTAACCGAACCACGCAATAAGCTCCACGTAAGCGTTTGCTGCAATATATTTCGAACGTTTTTGCAACACCAACCTGTCAAAAATTGCATGGCGTGTAGATATATATATATATATATTTATGTATTTATATATATAATATATTATATACATATATGCGTTTGTATTTTATTTGCAGCTGGTTTGGCAGTTGTTATTTCCTCTTAAAAATATTTTCACGCTCCACACGCTTTTTGTGGCGTGGTGTTTAAGTGTTTTTCCGTATAGAATTTTTAAATTTTTAAAATTTATTTTTAGACGCGCATACAAACTTGGTAAAAGGCCGGTATATGTGTACATCTAGGCATTTAATATTATACCCTGCATAGGCTAAATGGGAATTAAGTTTGGCATGCAGTTTCTATCAACGAGTAGACAACGTCCCATACTTTTTGAGATATCGTTCTGAAATTTTGCACACGCTCTTTTCTTCTCAAACAGCCGCTTATTTGTCGGAATCGTCGATATCATACTACTATAGCATATAGCTGTCATACAAACTGAACTATAGCATATAGCTGTCATACAAACTGAACTATAAAAAGCAAGTTATACATCTTTTTATACTCATTTATGCTAAAAGAAATGCAACTGTTAAGGGTTTTATGGCTTTGTCGAAGTTAATTTTGTTGTTGTTTTTTTTTTTTACTTTTTGCAATGAATATATTTTTTTTAAGCTACACCCACGCGTTGAAAATGTTTCCTTTCACTCCGAAAATTCGCGACAAACTTTTCGTGCCACATTTTTTGGACAAACAAAAGCGCTCAACCACATACTTGTACAGATATATGTATATGAATACCATAAATTGTACAGACAAACATAAATATATACATATATGTACGTGTACCGTGCGCTATTTGAGCTCCAGGTGGCGTTTAGTTGCCACCTCTTTAGTTTTTCGTGCATTTTTCATTTATTTATTAATATTATGTTCGGTTTTTTAAATTATTTTCTGTAACTAAAAGCCATAAATAAACGTACATACATACAAATGCACATTATTTTTGCTTATTTAGACATCCGCATTGGTTGATGAGGTTACGCTCGCAAATTCTCGCTCGCTATTCGCTGTCACTCTTGACGTTTCTATTTGTTGCAGACCTGCAGACGTATACTTACTACATACTTGTTTACATATTTGCTGTTGCATTGCTGTTATTGTTGTTGGCCGACACAAAGTGCATATTTTCTTCAGCTTGCCGAAAATAAACTTGAAGCAAAAGTGTAAACGCCAAAGTTTCATGTTCACCTGATTCTATGTATGTATGTATGTGTGTGTGTATGTATGTTTTATAGTTGACGGGTATTTATTCAGTTCGTTTAAACCATAAAATTTAATTTTTAAACATACAGTGGGGCGATGTGTTAGCTAATGGGTTAATTTTAATTTTAAACTGCGTATCTGGATCAAGAGCAGAAAGTTTTCCTTATCTTCCTCGCTCTTTTTTGCGTTCTCATACAATGTTGTCACAAAGTTGGGTACGGAGTAGGTTCTAGATGTTTCTGTGATTTTTTAAATTGTGCCTCTGTCTTTATCTTTGATAAGCCTTATGTCTGCGGATATTTATAAACTTTGGTTATTGGGAGTGATGTTCTTTTGTCGCATTTTTTCCAGCTGCCGGAACATAGATGAGATCTAATCAAGAAATTTTGTAAGGTCTAAATACCCTAGGAACTCCAAATTACTTGGTAGGAAACTTTTCATCTGCCTCTCCCTCCATTTATTATATAACTAAAACCTTAAATATTGAAGCTCAAGCTTGAGCTCATGAAGAACATCGCATGACTTTGGGAATATTATACTTTTTTCGGAAGACAGATGCAGTATAATAATAAATTTTGTAGGGTTTATATCTTCTATATATCCTAAAATGTGTTCTGAGAAGCTTTTTATTCGATTCTCCCTCAATTGTTGATATAACGACGACCATGAAGTTCACCGCAAGGCTTTAGGAATGACTTTTTCTGAGAAATAGATGAGATATAATAAATCTTATAAGGTTTCTATGCTCTGAACACCCTAATTCGGGTTCTAGGAAACTTTGTATCTCCCTCTCTGTCAATTATTGGTATAACCAAGTTCTTAAATATTGAGAACTGACTTGCCACAAACCAATCATATAGTCAAGCTCTAAGTAATAGTTTTTCCACTAAAAATTTTATGCTCCACATTCATTTTATCGCACACATTCGTCGTACATGCACCACTGTACGGACGCACACATGCCGAGAGCGCCAAAACGTTACTCTACTACGGTAAACGTTGAAACGGCAAAACCGTTTGTGTGCATATTACACTTTCGCTTTTATTGCGACGTTTTCGGTAATTTACAACGTGCAACATTGGTGAACCACCGCACGCACACGCACGAAACTGCTTGCCACCTAAGAGCACAACTATTATATATTCATATCTGTATGTATATGGGTATGTGCCTAGTATCTCCCGAAAATTCGAGTTACATGCCAATTCTGTACCTCACACACACATAGCAAATGTGGCGGCGCATTGAGCGCATCAACTGAACTTTCAAAGCTGTACTCGTAACAACAAAGAAATGTTACGGCAATAACAACAAAATGAGAGCAACAAAATAGAAGAAAAACAAAATCAACAGCAATAATATTAAGAGCAGGCGAAAGTGGTAAAAACATTGGTGGTAACAAGAAATTGGCAGGGAATATGCTACCTCAACTCACTACTCTAAACTTTGCTGGCTGGCTACACGCATATAACGGGTGATTTTTTTGAGGTTAGGATTTTCATGCATTAGTATTTGACAGATCACGTGGGATTTCAGACATGGTGTCAAAGAGAAAGATGCTCAGTATGCTTTGACATTTCATCATGAATATACTTACTAACGAGCAACGCTTGCAAATCATTGAATTTTATTACCAAAATCAGTGTTCGGTTCGAAATGTGTTTCGCGCTTTAATTTTGTTCAGCGATGAGGCTCATTTCTGGTTGAATGGCTACGTAAATAAGCAAAATTGCCGCATTTGGGGTGAAGAGCAACCAGAAGCCGTTCAAGAACTGCCCATGCATCCCGAAAAATGCACTGTTTGGTGTGGTTTGTACGCTGGTGGAATCATTGGACCGTATTTTTTCAAAGATGCTGTTGGACGCAACGTTACGGTGAATGGCGATCGCTATCGTTCGATGCTAACAAACTTTTTGTTGCCAAAAATGGAAGAACTGAACTTGGTTGACATGTGGTTTCAACAAGATGGCGCTACATGCCACACAGCTCGCGATTCTATGGCCATTTTGAGGGAAAACTTCGGACAACAATTCATCTCAAGAAATGGACCCGTAAGTTGGCCACCAAGATCATGCGATTTAACGCCTTTAGACTATTTTTTGTGGGGCTACGTCAAGTCTAAAGTCTACAGAAATAAGCCAGCAACTATTCCAGCTTTGGAAGACAACATTTCCGAAGAAATTCGGGCTATTCCGGCCGAAATGCTCGAAAAAGTTGCCCAAAATTGGACTTTCCGAATGGACCACCTAAGACGCAGCCGCGGTCAACATTTAAATGAAATTATTTTCAAAAAGTAAATGTCATGAACCAATCTAACGTTTCAAATAAAGAACCGATGAGATTTTGCAAATTTTATGCTTTTTTTTTTTAAAAAAAGTTATCAAGCTCTTAAAAAATCACCCTATAGATACAGTTTTATACCCTGAACAGGGTTTACGAGTATGTATTAAGCTTGCCAAAAAGTTTGTAGCATTCAGAAGTAAACGTCGAAGAGTCTATAAAAAATATATAAATAATTAGGATGATAAGCTGAATCGATTTAGCCATGTCGTCTGGCTGTTTGTCTCTATATAGCTGAACCAGTCCTTCAATTTTTGAGTTACCAGATGGAAATTTTTTACACGTCATTTTCTTCCCAAGAAGCTATTAATTTGTCGGAATCATCGATATCGGAACACTATAGCATATAGCTGCCATACAAACTGAACGATCGGAATCAAGTATTTGTATGGAATACTTTTTTATTTGACAAGCTATCATCATAAAATTTCGCACAGATTATTGCTTGAAACAAAGCTATAATATCCGTAAAAATGGTTCAGATCGGATCACTTTAGCATATAGCTGCCATTCAAACTGACCGATCAAAATTAGGTTCTTGTATGGAAAACTTTTTCATTCGTCAATATATCTTTACGAAATTTTGCACAGATTATGCTGCAAAGCAACTCTACAATTCTCGAAAATATTGTTCAGATCGGGCTACTATAGCATATAGCTGCCATACAAACTGACTGAAGAAAATCAACTTTTTTGTGGTATTATAATTTTTTATTTGTGAAGGGTATTAAGGCTGCACTCGAAGTTAACGTTTACTCTTGTTGTATTTATGCATGTATATGTGTGCGTCTACACATGTATTGAGCATGTATGGCTAGCGGCACTAGCGGACGCCTGGGTGCTGTAGTACCATTACGAGGAAGCTTACAGCATCATATTCTATGAGTATGATGTATGTGTATGTGCGTGGTAAGGATGTGCGCCCAAAACCACCCTTTGCTAGTTTACTTAAATAACGAAATCAACCAACGTACATACATACACAAACCAGCAGTGAATGAGAGAAAATGCAAACACATAGAAACAAACATATGTGGCAAGCGCAAAGGATGCGAGGTTATGCTGGTATTAAGGCAAAGGGGTATAAATATATCTGGATAAATGCGCAATTGTGTTTGTGCGCGTGTGTGTGTGTATGCTCGAATATGCATTACACCACAAAAATATGCAGACATGTGTGTGTATGTGTGTGAGTGGCAGCATTCTTTTCGTCATCAGTTTGGTGTCGCTGCTGTTTCTAATAAAAACAAGCAGAGGTAGAAGAAGAATTTCAATAAAAAATATGAAATACTGCAAAAATGGACAAAAGCAACAGGAAGTAAATTGAGATGCTGAAAGAGCAAGAGCAACCATAACAACAATACAGCCAGCAACAAAGCGCTGCAAAATAAAATTTAAACGCCGAAAATACAATAACATCAAAAAGAATGTGAAGTTAATCAAAGACAAATTCAATTTCGTTATTTTTTGTTTCCTTAAAAATCCACCACAGTAGCTGTAACAGTAAATAAATATCCCATATGCTAAGCTAATGGCTATACAATTTCTGGCTTTTAAATATTTTTTTATGAATGTGCTGTTTTCATTTGAAGAGCTTTCTTATTCGATTTTGTTTTCAGTGAGTTAAATTTGATATTTTAGTGAGTAAAATCACCAAGTACAGCAAAAATATAATCAAAAAAACTATTGTATTTGCCATCACTTAACCCCAAATATAACCGCGCTTTCGCGGTCGCTTAAATTAGCAATTCGTTGATTAAACGAACCGTCGCTTGCTGTGTAAGTCTTGCTCTCGCCAGTGAGAGCTGAAGTTTCAGCCAGTGATTTGAAATCTAATGAAGATGGTAACATCCAATTGGGGCACGATTGGGGTATTTGAGATTTTTGGTATTTTGTATAAAAATGCGATAAATATATTTTCGTTCCGTCTATATTAACCTGACATTTATAGAAATAGTAACAACATGTCATAATAAATGTGGTCGTTTAAAGTGGAGATAGCTCTGAAACTTCTTGAAAGGGCGAGTTATCAAATTCGGACAGTTTTGCTGATGACTGAAAAACACAAATGGCTTAGGATATCAACGAAATTCTTTATGCTTATCCTTGCATTGCCAACCGGGATCTTTTGGAGAAGTCCAGACGCTTATCCCAAGTTTCGACAGTTTTTAACCATAAATCGGTTAATAATTTCGACTCGTTGTTAGATCGTATATGATCAAATGGCAAACTTTACTGAAGAGAAATATCAAAAAAGCGAAAAAATATGGCCCCGATATAAACATTTTTTTTAGAAAGTGAGTCCACTTAACAGCACACAAAAAATAGCGCAATAGACACATTTGTTCAAAAAGTATGCATTTACCGGCTATTTGGTTATTTTTTTTCCTTGTCATAACTCGGATTCGCTTTATTGGTACAAGGGGCACTATGCTGACCAGCATTCAGCCCACCCATTTTGTCCGCACATTGTCATTTCCGTTGGTAAACATGCAATGTCTGTTGCCTATTTCGCGCTACAGAAAATCCAGGAAATATTCAATGGACGAAAAAATAACGAAATATTCCATATTCTCACTGCTCACCAGTTTTCTTTACGGTTTTCGCATTTTATTTGGTTGCTTTTCAGCTGCGCTGTGCGCTGTTTGCGTAAGCGTGAGCGTGAAGCGTGCGCGCGTTTGTGTTTGTGCGTAGCGCGATGCACATTGTCGGTGAAATTGCTTAACTGTCGGTGGGTAAAACGTTGTCGCTTGCACAATTGTTATTGTTGTTGGCTTTATTGCGATGCCTTTGTTGCCACATTTGACTGTACGCGCATGGAAATACTTGAAGTACGCACGGAAATCCGGAAACGGCTGTGAATTTGTACTCTTGCCTGTGCTTCTGTTGTTGTTGTTGCTGTTGCTGCTATGCCACTTGACGTGAAATGCCGCTTTCCGTTCGCTGCCCACTCATCCACTTATGATCATTGCATTCACTCTCGCGCTAGCTTTGTCTTAACTGTCGCATAGTCGCCGTCGTCGTCGCCATTCCCTCCGCCGCGCTCGTCGTTGTTGTCGCTGTCGTCTGGCGTTCGGCGCTCGTTGTGACTGCTGAAAGTGCCCTGGCGTAGGGCAAGTGCAAATTGTTGTCGGCATGGCAGTGCCGCAACTGTGCCCCAGTGTGTATGCGGCGGCGGTGCCAGCGATGCTTGTTGTTGCTGCACCCTAAGCGCGTTGGCCAATTTGCGCCGCTTAAGCAGCTTTGCTTCCGGATTTAAGTGCAAAAGTGTAAAATTCTCAACTCGAGAACGGCATGGCAAAAGCACAAATAAGCCAAGGGAAAATTGTACTAAAAATAACCCGAAAAAAAACAAACAAAAACAAAAACAGCAATAACAAAATCAAAATCAAAACAGTAAATGCGCATGCAGCAGTGCCGAGCAAAGAAAAAAATCAGGCTTGCAGCTAAAGCGCAAATAACAGCATCCGCCACTTGTCCCCTACGCCGCGCCTCGCCGCTCAACGGCCGCGCCACTCCAACACCCTGCGGCGTACTGTAGTGTTTTTGTAAGCTACACACAGTCGCCTGAAGTGAAGTCATCGACGGCAGTGGCAACGGCTGCCGGAATGTGGCACACTACTGTGTCCTTGCGTCCTTGTGTTGTGTGCCTCCGTGCCTCGGTGTGTCGGAAGTGCATAGTTTTAGTTTCTTGAAATAAATACGGCTTGCACTCACACACATACAAACATATATATGGTTTTCGGTCCAGTGTGTGCGCACACTTTGCATTCTATGGCAGAGTTTGTAACTTTATTGTGGAAAATATTTTCGTCGAAATTCTCGCAGTTACTTGCATTTGGCGAATGAAAAGTTTTTATGCAAATACCAAAATTGCTGCTTGCTGCTTGGTGAGAAAAACGGATTTCTCTCCACTTTTTTCTTGATTTTCTTCTAAATGGTATGTCTCCGGCTACAACGGTAACTTACACGTATATATTTCATACATAAGTGCATGTGAATTCATGAATATGTGTTTTGTGTATGTGCATGTATGTGTTTGTGTGTTTACATACATATTTTGAGACCATTAAAATGCAAATAATATTGTAACAGTTGTTGTTTTGTTAAACGAATAGGATATTTTAAGGAAATAGCATATATTTGATTGAGTATAATTTAAGCGATTGCATGCAGTGGAAGTGTTGCAAAGACTTTTAAGAGGATTTGAATGCGAAGGAAAATCAAAGGATTAAGTGCAAATGTCTGCTTGCTGCACTCGATGGAATTAATATTTTCCGCATAAATAATAGAAACAAGAAAAATTGTTGAATTCGGCAGCAATGAAGCAATAATACGCTACACTGGTTTATTTTTTATACCATATAAGGGTATATAAGGAATTCCAATTTGATTTTGAGCAGTCACTTTGTATGGTGGCTACAAGCCATAGTGATCTGATCTATAAAATTTCTTAAGATATTGTAGCATGGTCTAAAAAAATGTTTATGTCGAATTTCGTACAGATATCTTGTCAAAAAAAAGTTTTCTTTATAAGGACTTGATTTTGAGCGATCATTTCGTATGGCAGTTATATGCTATAGTGACCCGATCTAAAAAATTTCTTCACATATTGTAATATTGTCTTAAAAAGTAGTCTACACCGAATTTCGTAAGAATATCTTGTCAAATACAAAATATCTCCATATAAAGACTTGATTTTCAGCGGTCATTTTATATGACAGCAATATGCTATAGTGGTCCGATCAGAACCATTTGTTCGGAGATTATACCGTTGACTTAGAAAAGAATTTATGCCAAATTTCGTAAATATATGTCACCAAATAAAAAAGTTTTTCTTCTAAGGACTTTATTTTCAGCGGCCGCTATAAGCTATAGTGGTCCGATCAGAACCATTTGTTCGGAGATTATATCGTTGACTTAGAAAAGAATTTATGCCAAATTTCGTAAATTATGTCACCAAATAAAAAAGTTTTTCTTATAAGGACTTTATTTTCAGGGGCCAGTTTGTATGGCCGCTATAAGCTATAGTGGTTTGATCTGAAAAATTTATTTAGAGATAATATTTTTTGCCTTAGAAAATAAACTGTGCCAAATTGCATGAAGATGTCTTGTCAAATAAAAAGATTTCCATACAAGGACTTAAGTTTTTTCGGTCGCTTTGCAAGGCAGTTTATGATATGCATGTAGAGGGTATTATAGCTACAGTGTAGCAGAAGTTAACGGTTTTTACTACTTTTTCATTTATTTATTTCTTGTATCCGATTATTTAAAGTAATTTATATTATGTATTTATTTAAATTGCGCTTGAAGCCGCTTACCTTACTCTGCAATGAACAATCTTGACAGTTGCATATTTCCACTTGTGCTGTAACTTATCTTATTCTCTCATATCCTGTAATTATCAATCCATTATACTTAAAGGCAGCCAAAAGTATTAATTCGTTTGCGCTCAAAATTGACAGCTTTGATCGATTAGAATTGTCTAAATATATATATGTATGTACATACATACATACTTGTATACTTGTATATAAGCATATATGTAGATATGTAAACATTTATGTATATGTAGATAAGTTTATCTGTTGGTTATATTGCATAAGTGAAAAATATAACAATTTACCATTAATTGAAAAGGATTCACTTTAAATTATATACCAACTGACTTATATTGTCTGCAAAGCGAGTGATGAACGGAAATTGTGCAAAAAAAGTTAATTAAAAATTATGCTACGCAAAGGTATTAATACCAATAAAATGCCCATAATACATAATGCGCACACATACACACATACATATGCAGCATTAAGGACTTTAAATGCAATATGCTGCGCAGACATCAACTGGCCGTCACGCATACAAACATACATACATACAAATGCGTCTCATATGATAGTATGCACTATTTATGCGCGGAAGTGTATGTGCGAATGCGTGCGAGTATGTGTGTGTTAATTGTAGCGTAAAATGAAACTGATAATTAAATGCAATTCTGTTGGTTGGTTGGCGGGTAATGCGTTGAGTGCAATTTCCAATTGGCAAATGAATGAATATTTAAACAAACAAAAACGGTAAAACAAAAACAAAATAAAAAATGAAAAAAAGAAAAAAAACGAAAAGGGTTCCGCGTAACGGTAAGCCATACGGTTTTTTATTATTATGCTTTATTTAATTTCACTGTTTAACTGTGCAAACACCGTTATCTGACTCGTGTTGCACGAACGACAAGCAATAGCAACAAAAATGTTGACAATATTTTCTTGCCGAAGTCAACTAAATACTTAACTGCGTGCGCTTTTGTTGTACTGCCAACTGAAGAAAATTACGATTTTTACGCTAAAGTATTCAATTACCAACAGTGACCAAAGTAAAGTGTAAGGGTTAATCCTGCAACGCTCGGCCATTACGCCATTCATGCTTATTCAAATGTTGCAAATGCGTTTGCTATTTTTATGCCCTTCACAGGATATTTTAAATATGCACGCCGGTTTTCTGCCAAAGGCGCTGCTTATTTGTCGGAACCGCTGATATCGGACCACTATAGCATATACGAGTAGCTGCCATACAAAATGACCGCTGTAATCAAGTTCTTGTATGGAGATATTTTGTATATGACAAGATATCTGTACGAAATTCCGTATAAATTATTTTTTAAGAAAACGCTACAATATCTGAAGAAATTTTTCAGATCGAACCACTATAGCATATAGCTGCCATACAAACTGATCGATCATGCTCAAAATAAAGATCTTTGTACACCCTTTTATACTATAAAAAATGCAACTCTGAAAGGTATTATAACTTCACTGCGTCCGAAGTAAACGTTTTTCTCTTTATTTATTAATATACATACGTATATATGTCTAGGTATGTACCTCCGCCTGGAATGGCCAACCTTGTAACGAATAGCCGTGGAATTAGTATTGAGGAAGGCAGCGCGTCGCTGTATTTTTCTTTAAACTTGCTTGCATATTTCATGTGCTTTCATCTCTTTTATTGCTACTTTCTTCATTCCACGCCATTTTAGCGCGCATACTCGCACACTCCGTCAATGTGTGCGTGCTGCAACGCGCCGAGCGAACGAACGAAAGGCACAAGGAGATTGTTGTAACTTTAAAAGGGCGCTTGCAATCGCTACTTAACTTTTAAAAGGATGAGTTAGTATCGTTAAACGAAGTAGTAAATGGTGGGTGGCAGCGCCGGTGTGGCATGCGTTGTCTGTTGTTGGGGTGTACAGTGGCAAAGTTTGTTGGAAAACTGAAAAGAACTTCACTTTGCTGTAATTGATTGCATCTAAGAAAATGTTAATGCATGCGGAACTTGTACGAACCGCTGAAAGTTGCAAAAGCAACTTGCTGCTCCAATTTGATTCGGTAGTATCGTTAAAAATGTATAGTGGACCGCTCGGCATTGCTGTGCATAGAAATTTGATGTGTTAGTAATACTATATTAATAGACAGATTTTGAAATCCGGAAACATATTTTAGTATAATGCATTCATCTCGTTATAACTGTGTGGTATTTTAGATTCAAATGGTCGCGATCTTTAAATATTTAACGAATCAAAAAATTGTTCGCTGTTAGAAAGTTTGCTCAGTAACGAAGCGTCGAAATCCTCAGCGGCGAAGTCCTCAGCATGAAAAAGACCGAAAGGTCGAGCAAACTTCAGCTGGAGGAATATGGAACTCTCGTAATCTAGATCTTCTATTCGATAAATGGAGGAATTTACAGATTTTAGCCGCTTGCGAATGATTTTGTGGACTTTTTGAGAAGCCGTGGACCAACTGCGAGTAGAAAACCTGTTTACGTCGATAGTCGATACCAAAATCACCTGGGAATCGGACGACGATCCCAGCCCTCAATGAGATGGTGTAAATTTGTGAAGGTCTTATGCTTCAGATAGAAGTAGATAGATTAATAAATGAGGGTTGCACAGCGACCTAAGTTCTATTGTGTTCTTCCCTCAGTCGCAGATACTCACAAAACCCTTGCACATTGATAAATCCCAATCTACTGCTGAGTGCCAATGAGGCGATGTGATCACTCTTCGGAAACCAGGATCCAAGAGCCTTACTCCTGCGTCTGTAGATTGCTGCGCAGTCTATTAGCAGGTGCTCTGGAGTTTTCGGAGAGCAGTAACAAGCAAAATAAGTGAAGTTCGTTCACTTTCTTTGACTGTTTTTGGCATTTTAGCGAATGGGAAAAATTTCGAATCTTAAATAATTATATCTAAACGATTCTACGCATTGCAAATGCATGTCAGCAATCACTGTTCGCTTTGCAGATATCCGATGAATACAATTCGCCTTTTATGTACTTTGAAGCTTAGTTAAAATGCAGTGAACACAGCCAGCAATGCTTAGTTGTGGCTAAAAGTTGTTGCTTACTTTGCTTTTATACACGTACAAATAAAATTTATATGTTTGTATGCGTGTTTAAAGATGCATATTTTCTACACAACTGTATAGTTGCGATAGCTGTTGTTGTTGTTGATGATTGTGTTGGCTCTTTGCAACACAATTTTTCTTCAGTTTCTTTGCTTTGGTTGGCTTTGAAGTGTGCTTTGCTTTAGCGTAATCGCCGGCAACCATTAACTATGCAAATACGTATAGGTATACCTGGGTAGGTACAAAACGTATACTGGGAGAACGCATTCGTAGCGCGTTCCGTTGGCTTGCTGCGACTCGGCTTGGCAGGGCGCACGTTCCATCGATTCTCTTCTAAACTCTGCAACTCCACTTGCAACTGACTTTTCTTGCAGTTTTGTGGTTGTGGCGGTTTGTGTTGTTGATGTTGTTGTTGTGATTGTATTTGTAATTGTTTTTGTTTTGCGCTGTGCATGTTGCGAGTAACTTTTGTTTTGCTTGTTGTTGCGGTGGCTGGAAACAAGTGTAACAAATTTAACTGCAGCTTTTAAATTCCACATTTTCGGTTTAGACTCCTTTTTTACTGTTTTGCCCCTTTGTTTTGCTTACTTATTCGCTGAGTGCTCTCGGTGCCGCTCCCACGCTTACTATCCACCGTTATCCGCCACTCATGTACGTTTCCATGCACGGCTTCTTTTAATTAAGTTTTTCCGCTTGCGAGTGAAACATCGCCGACGCAGTAGTATGGCAACGTGGCGCATGTGTGTCTCGTCGATAACCCCGTATGCGCACTTCTGTGGCAGCGTTGGGGTAGCGCGGTGTTGGTGGCCATCAGCGATTCTCTTCAAATACGCGCTGCTCAAAGGAAATCAATTAAAAGGTAATTGTGCGGTAAAAGCTATCAGAATTGGCTTAAATTCGGTGGCACTGCGCTGTCGGGTAGCGCTCGATTGTTGCGAAAAGTGCATTCTTCGCAGAGTTGCTCTTGTGTTGTTTTATTTTTTTTTTGGTTGAAGTTTTTACTTAAGTGCAAAGTTCAAAGGAAGATGGGTAATAAAATTCACTTTAGCCGCAATTAGGGCAATTGGTATTTTGTATATGAGAGTTGATTATTTTCGGCGCCGGTGCTCGAAAAAGTCGTGAAAAAGTGTCTAGCATTTGTAAAGTAGGGATGATGCAGTTTTGGGTGGTCTAAAAAATATATTTTAGTTGTTTGTACGTTTTAATTTTTGTTGTCTCCCTCTAAGAACTTCCTCAAAACTTTCTCCTTACGGTTCCTTTTGAGCTCAGCCACCCGTGAGCGATCTGTGGGTGGTACATAGCCGTCGAAGAAGAGATACAGGGATACTCGAGATTCGGACTACCAGACCAGAGGGAAAATAGTGAAGTCCTCTGTCCATCAACTCCAGTTTCAGACTACCAGAGATAAAAAATCAGAAATTTTCTGATTTCAAAGCTTGTTCTCCCTCCTTCAGTTGTAAGAGCAGCTAAGCTTTCCGCCTACTTTCACATTTGAAACCTTCCCAAATGATGCTCTAATAAATCATATAATATACACACACAAATCCATATGAGTTTCGAAAAACAAGTAGACGCTACGTCTACAAAAGTCATTTAAATTGTAAAACTACATACGAACAGTTGAAATCATTGCGCTAAGCTGGCAATTGTAAAAGAGCTTTACTCAAACTTCAGCTACTTAGTGTGCCTCGCTTGGTTGCTCGGGTCTTCAGCAGCAATTATTTAGAGCAGGCAGCAGGTGGTAGACGAGACGAAGCAGCATATTTCTCCCAAGTAGTGTCAGGTGAGTGCGCAGTGACATGAGCAATCCTAGTTACACTACAACAAGCAGCAACAACAAAAGCGGCGACAAATTTGAGAAAGTTGGCAATTTGGTTTTTAGCAACAGCTAGTGAAATGGCTTTGGCAATATTTATCTTTTGCGTAGTTGTCGTTGTTGTTGTTGTTGCTGCTGTTTGACAATTTTCATGCTATTACCTTGCCATTAGCATTGTCATTGGTGGCGGGTTAGGCTGTGTAAGCAGCTACGCTCGTTGCTACTTCTCCTATGCCTTTGTATACCCTGAACAGGCGTCCTGCTTTCTGTAAATACATTGTGTGAAGGGACCGTTAGTTTCGGAGATACTGTTCTGAAATTTTACATCCGTTCTTTACTCCTTGAGCAGCTCATCATTTGTGGGAATCGTTGATATCGGACCACTATAGCATATAGCTGCCATACAAATTGAACGGTCGTAGTCAAGTGCTTGTATGGAAAACTTTTTTATTTTACAAAATATTTTCACGAAATTTGGGAATGGTAATTTTTCAGTAAAAATATGTAATCTCTGAAGAAATTGTTCGGATCGGACCACTATAGCATATAGCTGCCATACAAACTGTTCGATCAAAATTAATTCCTTGTATGGAGAACTTTTTCATTTGAGCAAATATATACAAGAAATTTTTCACAGATTATTGTCAAGGAGAATGCTCCAATCCACAAACATATTGCTCAGATCGGATCATAATTGCTTATAGTTGCCATACAAACTGATCGAACAAAACCGCATTAAAGCTGTTTGTACACCCTTTTATGCTATAAGAAATCCAACTGTGTAGGGTATTATACCTACGGTGCAGTCGTAGCTAAAGCTTTAGTTTTTGTAGTTGTTGTTGTTGTTTCTGTTACATGCTGCAGCAATTATCAAGAATTTCATGCTGTCTCACTTGAAAATCGCTCATTTATAACACGGCGTCCTTTTCGTCTTCTTCTTCTTCTTCTCACACTTCCACTTCCATTTCCACTTCGTCTGCTTCTGCAATTACTTTTGTGACTCCGTTTCGTTCGTGGTGAGTTGCATGTGGCTGTTGCTCTTTCATTTGCTCGCTTATTTAATGCATTTTGTCGTTAACAGGATATCAAATGACAATACGTCAACAGTAACAGCACCAACAACAACAACAGCAGAAAACAAGTGCCAAACCTAAAAACAATACTAACAACATTTTAGTAAACAAAGCATCTTACAAACGATCAAGGCAAGTGTCGGTGCGCTGACGTTTAGCTGCCGAGCTGCTGAGTACACACACATACTTAGAGCGTGTGTGTTGGTGAGTGATTGCGTGAGTGCGCTGGCAAGTGGCTCGACGCACTGCTTGCCATTTGATGCTTCTTCAACAGTTGTAATTAGTAGTTGCTGAAATTATTGCGTTTTGTGTCAGCCAGCGTTGCCGTGTTGACTTACGCTCGCGCTCCACTCTCCACTCGCGTACAAGCGCCAACTCGCTCGCCGTTTTCCCCCTCATAAGTAGGTGTGTTTGTATGTGCGTCGGTATGCAGTCAGATAGTTGTGTGATTAACTGTTTGGCTGCTGCTTGGCTTTTTGCGTTGATTGTTCGCTTAGTTGGCTTACTTCTCTGGTGGCACTACAAAAATTTACAAGGCTTTGTAATTGAAACTTTGCTCTTTCATTTCATACAATATATCGTAGTGCTTACATATATAAATATGTATGTGTATATTTACATATTACATACATATATAGCATAGAAAATGAAATATTTACCACAATGCGCTGGTTGAGTTTGTTTCGTACACTGACAGAAAATTTGTGTGGCAAAGAAGGTTGTTCTATAAAATATGAAGACTTTGTATGGAACTCCCTCTCTCTCTCTCTCTTTGTCTGGAACTTATGAGTCTCCCTGCACGTTATAGAACATTTCTTTAATATTATTCATAACAAAAGTAAAATAGTTCCCTTAGCAGTAAGGCAACATTATCTAACTCATATCTAACCAATGATTGTCGGCATAACACAATTCCCGAATGATATCTTCATCCCCATCTGTCACTTTAAAAATCACGGTATCCCATCAGATAATGACTACATTCCGATCAATAAGAAATTATTTCGTCATGAATAGCGCTCGATAGTCACAAAGTCGTATCTCAAAAGAAGACCACTTCTTGTATACATAAGATCTATGGAATTATCGAAAAGGTGTCGTATGAAACTCCTGGACGCCAAGTGCGACGAGCTTATGCTCAGTCATTTAGGAATAGAAGGTAATGAAAAGGCAGGTGAACTGGCCCGTTAGGGGGCAGTTGGAGACACAATTCTCCTAAACTGTCTCAGCCCATTCAGCTCCTTCAAGGGTGGTTTGAAGCAATGGATGAAACATGAAACACAAGCAGCACAGGGTATACCATAAAGTTACTTTTGGGGTAGTGTTGATGGCGAATAGACCAAAAAGCTATTAATTCTAGGTAAAAGGGAGCTTAGTGATATTGTGGTGGTCCTTACCGGCACCTACGCTTAAGATTTCATCTTTAGAAAATGGGAAAATCGTCGGAATACAGAGCATGCGCGGAGGTTGATGAGACGCTGAGTCATTATATATCCGAATGTCCAGCCTTCAGCCGTATGAGACAGGTCATATTCCACGGCTCTCAATGTTCCAACTTTGACTATACAATGGGCTTATTCAAGCCAGTCACCATAGACAGGAACAGGTGGTTTGCACTTGGTGCCTGGTATGGACTATAAGGTGGATGTATAAAACCCACCAACCAAGTTCCAGTCGTTACATAATATTAAATTGTATATCTTTCGAGTTAATTAAAATTATTTTCCGTGTACTCTCTTCACATAATATCACTTGTTATTGTTTTTGCATATGCCATTTACCTGCCTTTCAACAGTTGCACACGTTGTTGCGGTATTATTTCAACTCGTTTTTAGAAGTTTCAATTGCACATCAATTGTGATGAGAAATATGTACATATGTGTGCGTGTAAAATGTTAAACTAGCAACAACAATAACAAAAAAATTTAATTCACAACAAAACAGGGATAAGCAGAAAGCTGCTAAAGGCAGTGACATTGTGTAAATTAAAGCATTAAATGTAATAAAATGATGGAAGGGCAACAAAAAGCGAACGGTAATTTAATACAAGTACGACTAGTCGTTATAAATGTAGCCGACGGCTTGCACTTGTATTTATATGGACTCGGTTACTTGTGCATTGTAGCATTCGTAGCATTGGATTGGTGGTAGCAAATGTGAGGGTTGTTGAAAAAAAATTTATTTTTTAGGAGTAAATAATTTGAATAGGGTTAATGAACGACAATTTTGCAAAATCCGCTTGGGTGGCTGAACGTGGAATAGAAGTAATAATTAATAGGCGTATAAGCAAATTTATGAAATTTGGCTTATGAGGCTGGTTTATTTATAGTTTTTTTAATTAGAAAAAAATGGTAATTTTCCTGAAAATAGATTTTTATACCTGACCAGGGCATATTAAGTTAACCACGATGTTTGTGATACCCAAAAAGAAACGTTAGAGACTCTATAAGGTATTTATATAAATGATGAGCATGACGTGCTGAGTCGTTTTAGCGAACTAGTTTCTCAGTTTTTGAGATATCGATCTGAAATTTTGCATACGTTCTTTTCTATCCAAAACGCTGCACATTTGTCGGAATGGCCGATATCGGATCACTATAGCATGCTGCCATACAAATTGAGTGTTTGGAGTAAAGTACTTGTATGAAAAACTTCTTCATTTAACGAGATATCATCATGAAAATTGTCACAGAACATTATCTAAGGCTACTATGCAATCTCTGAAGAAATTGTTCAGATCGGACTACTATAGCATATAGCTGCCATACAACCTGAACGATAGCAATGAAGTGCTTATAAGAAACTTTTTGTGTTTGTGAAGGGTATTGCAACCAAAGTTAATTTTTTTTTGTTTAACTGTACAAATTTTATTTCAAACTGTAAATTCGCTATTAATGCGTTTTAGTTCACCCTAACATATATGTATGTACCTATGAATATGTTGAAGTATGATGGCGATATTAACACTTTATTTTACTTTTATATACAAAATATTTAAACCATTATTTTTTGCGTTCTCGCTCTCACACTCTCACACACTCTTTTCCTGTTGTTATTTTTGCAGCGTATTAACGGGGCTTAAATCATTGTAAGCTGCTGTAGACGGCTATGCGCCAGCGCCGTGCGCCACCATACACTGCACTGCGTGTGGCTGGAAAATCGTTGAACGTACATCAAATGAATTTTAAATGTTAAAACAATCACTTTTAATCTAAAATAAAGTGCGAGGATAAAGTGTGAATGCAAAGTGAAAAATAATAAACGAAAAAATACAATATATAACGGTATATAAATACACGAATCTATGAGTGCGCGTGGCAAGCGATTGCAAATAATAAATGAAACGCAATAAAATTGCAAAAAAGAAATAAAATCAAATAAAAAAATAAAAATAAAAGTGAAGAAAAATACGAAATTACATAGAAAGTGGGTGGAAAATCGAAATCAAACAAAACATAAAATTAAATTAAACGCATAAAAACAAACGACATTCTGCGCTTAATCCCATTCGTAGCAGCAAAATCCACGCCTGTCATTTCACGAGGATTAACACATCACAGACGAGTGGCAGTCGCATAGGCGCTTACAGCAAAGGTGCTTGTGTTTTCGCAGCGCAGGATAACGCAAGTATATAAGCACACACACGCATACACTTTCCGCTGCACATCTACATTTATAGACAGACGCGCCTTCGATTTGGTGAGCGGAAATTGCTCGCTTGTCACAAGGTAAGTAGTAAGTAGGTTAAATAGAATTTATGCATGCGCCCAATGCGGCTTAACTGCGCGCTTTGACAACAACACATACACACGCAAACAAACAAACGAACATACACATATTTAGCAGCGAAAAACCACTTCAAGTCGCATACACACACACTTAGCCGGAAGACAATGGCACATTGCGGTGGTTGCCCTTAAATGATTTTCTTTTACCCCGGGAAATCCACAATTTGCTGGCAGATTTTTTTTCGTATTTGTTGTGATTCGTGCTTTTAATAGCGTCTGACTGCCTACAATTGTCGCCTTCGTGCTGTCTGCAGGCATTCTCTACTTTAGCTTTGCTGTAATTTGTATGCCTCCGCCTAGTCAACCGCGCACCTCAGCCGCTTCCAATGCTGGCAAGCGGATTAGTCGCTATTTCTTTTATCTATCCAAGCAAGCATATCCCGTCTTCACGTCACTGCTTACTTCACATATCATGCAGTGTTATTTTCTAAGTATCTTAACTCATTTGGTGTAGTCTACGTTTGGCTATTTTTATCAGAGACTTTGTGACTACCAAATTAATGTCTGCTGCAGTTTTCTTTCGCTGGTGGTCTATAACTCAATACAAAAAAATATAAGATTAAGCAAAACAAAAAAAAAATAAATAAATAAACAAAAAAGAACAACTAAATTAAATAAAAAATATGCTTATGCACTCATTAGCTTGCTTGTCTGCCTGGCTTCGGCTTCAAGTTTCGTCTGTAATTCCATTTTCTCTCTCTCTCTCCCCGGTGCTTAATACGCCTGCTTGCCTTTGATGTTGAATTTTGGTAATTGTTTCGTAGGGCTTTCGTAAATTAAGTAATTTGACTGGGTAGAAAACGAAATTAAACAAAAATGCAGATACCACTCGCCATTGAAAAGTAATTAATTTAGTAATTGACAGTCTTAAGCTGCATTACGAGGATTGCTTTAAGGCTTGGCTTTGAAACAAAAAAACTTCAAGCTATGTGTATATATAGTTGTATATAAATTTCCGTATTTAAAAATGCAAAAAGTTATTTGTATTTGAAGGTCACCCAAAAAAAAGTGAATGGCTCACTAAGAGCTTAGCTTAAGCCATAGTAAAGTTCAATACGATTTGCTTGTAATTACTGGTTGTCTGTATATACTTTACCCGGTCTATGTAATAAGTCCTTATTTTTAGCCTTGTCATAATTTGAGCTGATTCATAATTTGATGATTATTTGTTTCGCTATCCTCGCATCATTATAGTTCAAATTGCGTATTGAGTCCCCTTTTCATCGTTCTTAGCCAACACGGTATTGCCACTGACTGGGATTTGTCTAGACAGGCTCCTGAATTATCCAGCTCATCACCTTTTTGGTTGCCGAAAATGTTTCTATGACTGGGAACCCCAATTATAACTAAGTCGAGTGCTCCTGTCAGTGAGCTTAAAGCCTTCCTCGCTCGTTTACTACGCTGGAGTGTATCTTTTGGGGACGGCAAGGTTAGTAGGCACTACTGGATATCTGAATGGGCGCCTCTGTATCTTCCGTAGTTGTGCAATATAACAACACAAGCCTTCTATATGCCTAATATTTCCGCTGGGAATATGATATGAAGATCGTAGGAGTATACTCCTGTCCCTAACTCGCTGTCCATTTTGGACCCGTCGGTATAGATTACATATTTTCCCCCTTTGCTAAACCCTACCCATTCACATCTAGAGTATATTATTAACCCTTAACAGAAAACAGGTGTTTCAGACCTTTACTATTTACAAAGCAAAATTCTAACAAAAATAGGGAACCAACTGCCAGGGTTTATGGTGAATATATTTCTTTCAATTTCCAATCACTTAACAATGATTAATACTCAATGGTGAAACATTTTGTATAAAGTGTATATAAATCAAGCATTTGGCAACTCTTGCCCAACGCACTGCTTAATTACCAACAGAGGAAAAGTAAATCTTAATACTTAACGCCTTCAAATAGACATATATGTATTTGAGAGAGCCGCAAGCCCTGCTATCAAAATGTAATAAACTCACACTAATTACAGTTATTTTAAGCCACAAATTATGATACACACACACATACGAGGAATGACACAATTTACAGCGATTCTCATTTCACTTTCACAACAAATTATAAGCTTTCATTTAATGCTCATACAATGAAATATAAATTGATATATGATATTTTAGAAATTATATCACACACAGCAAAAGGTCGCTTTAGCCAAATCTGAAGCGTGCGCTTGATCTAATTACACTATCTCTACTCGTAAAATGAGATTTACGACGTGCAAGTGTTATCTAAATAGTTATTACGAAGCGCACAGCCACACATACATACAAATATTGCCTCATAAATATGTTATTTTTGTTTTTTGTTACTTTTATTTTTCTGTTTGGGAATTTAATTTAAATTTGAATTTATAACTCCCTATGGGCTATTAAAAAGTTAGCATAAGCTAAACAATAAGAAAGCGCAACGCCAACAATTCGGGAGGGAGGGGGCGCACAATATAAAATACACGTAGGGTGTAGAGCGAAAATATGGCGGGAAATTGTATCGTTATGCTATTTTGTCGGTTTCACTTGTATTCTTTGTTGCTTTCCTTTTGCTTTCATGCTAAACGTTGTGGCGGGTAATTCATAATTTCAATTGGCTTATTATTATTTTCAAACGGTTTATGAGATTAGAGAGCGCACCATAAGCATTTCAAGAAATTACGTACAAGCTCATTTGCGCTGCTCGCAAAATTACACTGTCGGGCAAACGTATGTATAATAAATAGTGGAATCGTTGGCGAAATTTAAATTTACGCGATGTGGCGGAGAAGCATACATTCGGGCGCATATGTAGTATTTATATATACAGGGTGTTTACGTTAAATTATTTTTGTCTTTTGGTTAGATAATACTGTCATTTTAGTTATTTTTAAAGTATTTTCAAACAATTGTGCTCAGATAACTGTCAAAAATTCTGAGAAGGGAATATTATTAACATTCGAAAGTGACTATCGGTGAGAGCTTGAGAAACAAGGTGAGAGCCAAGCAGAGCCGGAGAGAATAATGAGAACGCTTAAGAGCTAAAGCCAAGAAGCGCGGAGAAGAATCTTATTAGTCAGTGAAAGTCTAGGAAATTCGAGACTGTCAGGGAAAGTTGAAGAAAAGATTGGTGAGAGCATTGGAAAAGTGGATGTGAATCGTAGCGCACCGGTGAAACTTTGGATGAACGAGTGAGAGCATGAGATATATGAAGTAGAGACAGGGATAACGGGTGAGAGCCGGCGAGAGCTTTAGAGAGAAATACCGAGGGTGGATGGTAGCCACTCGGAACCAAGGATATCCTTATGGAGACGGTAGGTGAAAAAAAAAAACAAATACAAGGAATATGGGAGAGAGCATTGGAAGAGTGGAAGGAAGATCGTGGGAATGCCGAGTAGAAGCAGGAAGAATGGGTAAGAGCTGGCGGGAGCTCTAGAGAGAAATATCGAGGATAGAGGTTCGCCCCTGAAAGTCGAAGAGATGCTTAGATAGACAGTAGCTGCATGGGAAACAGATAAGAATATGGAAGAATGGCCTAGAAGACTTGGAACTCTTAGGGAGTGCAGAAGAGAGAGTCCGTGAGAGCAGTGGAAGAGCGGATCTAAAAGTATTGGAATGCGGAATAGAAATAAGGAGGGCCAGTGAGGGCCGGCTAGAGAGAAATACGGGGGATGGACACTAGCCAGATCCTTAGGTAGACGGTAGGAAAATGAAATATAGATGGGATTATAGGAAATCGCAGTTTAGTTGGTTCTAGTAAATATTTAAGGAATCCTCCAACTTTTTGTAAGTATTTTTTTATTTTTCAACTATTGCACGACTTTAAGCACAACTCTGAAAAATGGCTTTAAGAAATGAATATCCCTAATAGGAACACTCACTATAATATTGCGAGCATGTAAAAAAAACTCATTTCGGAATGAACATACGCCATCACTGATGAGCATATTTGAGTGCGCACGCAAATAGACGAGTACTCGACGGAATTAGCGTTGGACACTACTGGAAAGGAAACGGAAAATGCAATTTATACCGAACAACGCACTCGTCGCGCTTCAATGTTACAGCAACTACACGACGACAATGTTATATGCGCGGAAAAGTGGATTCGAGACGCAAGTCAAAAGATGTGCGCCATGCCACACATTCCTACTGACTGTTGCGCTTGCTGTCGCAGTTGTTGTGTGACGCTTGGATAGCTGTTGTTGGTCGCGGTGGTTATGGCGGTCATGATGGCCACTTACGCTTCCGCGCATCCACTAGCCAAGCAGCGTTGGAGTGATAGCACTGGTCTCCCGGTAGCAAGTACTCACGCGAACGAAGATCAATGCGACGCACAGGTATGGCACACTGCGTGGCAAAGTAAGCAGAGTGGCGAGGCGCGGCACACACCTAAGTGAAATATACACACAGCCTACACTGATGCGACCCATACCATATGCGCACATGTACATATATACATATATATGTATGTGTATGCACTTATAAATGGTGTTCATTGCCTGCTTGTCGTAAGGTTAAATAAAATATTTTCGTAATAAAAATAAAAATTTAATTTACTTCCATGAGAGCGGTGCAAAAGGTTGCGTGAAGGTGTGCTGGTTGGGGAAGCCGCCTTGCGTTGGGCCAGTCTATGCCTTACAAGTGCTTGAATTGCTGGCACTCTGGGTAAACACGATGGGTACGGATGTGTTTCGCTTAACGTTAAAGCTGTGAACATAAATTGAAAAAGCGGACTCAAGCATACACTCACTTCAATTAGTTGGAGAGGGGGGACAGTGGGACAAAATGCAGGCAAATTGTATTGTTTTTTAAAAGTTTGAAAGAAATTTTAGTGTATATGTGCCACAAAATTGCTAAATTACAAAGCTTAGCTTAAAAAATGTTATTCTAATTATTATTTTATTATTTTTTACTTATTTATATTTTTCGACTCAAATTCCACTTCACACTATTCTATATATATGTGAAGTAGTCCCTCAGTTTTTGAGATATCGATCTGAAATTTTACCCACGACTTTTTTTCCCTAAAGAAGTTGCTTATTTGTCGGTACCGTTGATATCGGACCACTATAGCTTGCAGCTGCCATACAAGCTGTGCGATCGGAATCAAGTCTTTGTATGGAAAATTTTTTTATTTGATAAAGTGTTACAGTGAAATTTAGCACTGATTGTTATTCAAGTCAATGCAATAATATCCTAGCAAATAATTGAGGTCCGACCGCTATAACATATAGCTGCCATACAAAACGACATAATAAAATCAATATTATGATATTATATTATATAATATATTTTTTTATTTGTGAAGGGTATTCTAGCTTCGCTGCAATCGGTTTATTCTTATATTATTTTTTCAATTCAATATTTTTTAAGCGCCTTCTTCAACCATTTAAGTTAACAAATTATCATTTTGCTTCACTGTGCGCATCAATTGCACACCCATACCGCACAGCTCATGCATACATGCATGCGTAAAGCAACTACGGATGCGTGGATATCTACTGTATTTCCTACTACTTACCCACACACATGCTTCAACAGCTACACTGAACGTTGTGTTGGCATACGCACACGCAGCGATGTTACTTATACGCCCCCGCCCAGCATGTGAACCAGCAAAGCATACCATGCTCGCATGTGCGTATGTACATATAAGTCTGTGCTGCGGCTTCACCTTTTAAATGAGCGCCTTTTGCCTTCTTCTTTTTTTTAAATTCACATTTTTTTACTCTCTTTGTTGTTATTATTATTACTGTAACAGTGCCAACATTAGCCGACTGTTGCAATGGCTTCGCTGGCCTATCTGCTTTCAGCGCCTTTTGCACTACACTCCCCACCCCGTCAGCCATGTGAAGTTTATAATCCACTATGGCGTCAGTTGTTTACAGCCAAACGCAGCTCGTTGACGCCTCAAGCTGCTGACGCGTGCGGCACAGTGCGAGGCCGTAGGTGAGGTCTGTGCGCTTGTACGCTCGTGGGGCGACACAGCTTGCCGACGGGGCAATGCGAAATGAGCATTTTTCACTTACGGGCTGCCGAGTTTTTGAAATTGAACGGAAGGAATTTGTTATTATGAGATTATAGCAGTACCGTTAGTATCGACGCCGCGTTTGGGATGAGCGTAAGCGTAAAAGAAAGTGTACGATAGAGTCAAGGCAAACTTCGATATGGCGTAGGCGACAGGTGAAACTGTTGCGCGCACTCAGCCAACAGCTTGTCGGCGGCGTGGGGCTAAGCTTGTGAAATTTGTGAATAAAGTGGAAGAAATAAATAAACGAAATGCGAACTCAAATTGAAACTGAAATGTGTATTTAGCATATTTTTGTAGGGCGGAAATTGTGGCTGAAGCAAAGTCGGCGGTGAGGCCGAGGACAAATGGCCGTCGCGGCATAACGGAAGTGACGAATGTGCGTGCTGCCAAATGAATGCGTGCGCACTATTCAACAGCTTTGCAGCTATCACTTTGTTTCCTCCACTTTATGCGCCATTGTGTGCCCGTTACGCATAAATCTGTGGAGTGAGACGTCGAAAAAATATCTTAATATTACCTATTTACATACATACTTTTTTATTTATCTTCTACAAATTCATTTAAACCCGGTGAGGTGCAGGCAGGAAACGGCTGGCAGGCTGTGCTTTGTACTAGCCTAGCCTAGATAGCCGAAAATTAACATTTTTTGCACTTTATTTCAATAAACGTAACAAATTGTACGCATTGTGTGTGGATACACTGCCGGAAAAGGTTGTTGAATTACTGAAATATGTAACTTACAGGAAACCGGAAGAAAGTTTCAAGAATGTTCGAAATTTATGTATGCAAGTTTTTCATGAAGAAGTGGAGAAAAGCAAAACTTAGGCTACCTTCATGCAATTCTGTCGCCAGTGGTGTGGAATATGCTAAGTTGAAGCGAGAGTTAAAATTTAAGAACTATAAATGGAATGTAGAATGTAGTAGGAATGTAGAAGATTGTTATCTTAAAAGACTTCTTCTTCTTTACCGGCGTAGACAACTCTGACGAGGACATCAACTAGCTGGGCACGACATTGATATCAATATGAATTGTTTTGGATTTAGGTGGGGATGTAGCTTAAGTATACTCAATCATACTGGAAGAGCATTCCAACAAAAAGATTACATGGGGTCACGGAGTTGATTCATGCGGCAAAGACCATGAAGGCTCTCGTTTGACCAGTCAAAAGCACTTAAGTGTGGATCAAAAAATCCGGCAGCCCTGGTTTTGCAGGAGTGCCAGAAGGATCTCAAAGCCGTATAACCGTGCTCTTTATAGATCTTTAGAGTTAGGACTAGAAGGGGCAAGAGACTTGTTCTTAGTCGTAAACAACTTCATAATTTTAATATGATGGCCCTGCTGGGTCTATGACTAGCTTTATTCCTTCCTTTTCGAATAAGTCTAATACCCTTAGGGATCTTCAGCTGTTTTGAAAAGTAACGTGTGAACTGTTTTCAGTTTAAAAATGTATTACGTTTCTTATTATACACTATATAGACGCTGATTTCGACCTAAATTAGCTTCTTCTGTAAGTTTTTCAGCTCCAGTTAGGCTAAGTTGTAAACTGTCTCAAACTGTCTCTCAAAAAATGTGCGAAAACTTCTTGTACCTACTTCTACTCCTAAAATTTGCTCTAAGTATCTAAATAAAGTGAATTTTTCTTACCATGTAACACTCCATGCTTCCCTTCACATCTAAGCGCACAAACAATGCCCTTCCCAAGTATTCTAAATTAAATTGAGACCAACTTTGTATGGCTGCAGCTGCGTAGAGGTCAGTGAAATATTACATAAAAAGTAAAATATAGTCGAAAGCAAAGCCAAATAATCCTACGCACTCAACGCACAGGTGTGCTAAATAAAATTAACTTCATTTCCTTGCTATTTGCCTTTCTAATGACCTAAAAGTATGCTACGCAATTTCGAAATTTCGACTAGCTGCTGAATTAAGGCATAATTTGTCTTTTTTATGCGACCAACAGGATTATTTGAGAGTTAATGCCATTTTATTTATGACTGAAAGGCAATAGATGCATTAAATCGGCATCGCGGCGGTGGGTGAGGTGCAGAGAATGGCAGCTACGTGACTGCCGAAATGAGTGCGGGAATTTCATTTGAGCAGCTCTGTATGTACATACATATTTATGTGCATATGTATGTGTGTATGTATATATGTAAGTATGTGCGTCTGTATTTTATAATTGCTCGTGCATAATGAAAATCATTTTAATTGCAGGTGGCAATAAATTTTTGTGTATTCACCGGCATGCAAATAAAAAGAATTTTTCTCATTTTTACTGCAGCTGGAATGTTAATTGGGAAAGAAAATCATTGTAAATTAAATGATTGCGTGCGGCACATACATTTTAAAATAGCATACGTATTTTTGCTAGGAAAAAATTAAATTTAATTTCATTTATGAGTGAACGCCGATTTTAAGTAGTCAACTTTGTGATTTGTTTGGCGAAAAATTAATAAACTAATTAGTGTTCGTTTAATTTCTGAACAACAAAATAAAATCTTATTAAGTATAATTAAAATTCTCGCGAAATAAAATTAAGTATGCCATAGTTATTTTGTTTTTAGTAATTATTTTTTTGGTGAAGCAAATTAAAAAATTTGTGACGAAGTTTCTTGAGCACAATTTGCACAGATGCCGCCAACAACTCGTTTTAATTTGCAGTGATAAGAATTGAATAGTTTCCAGAATAAATATTGGCAGTCGAAAAAGTCTTTTCGTATTTCTAATCAACCTTCAACGGGTTTCTCTGCGAAAAACTGCGACACATAATTTTCTTCATACTTCTCTTTAAGCCAACTTTACTCCATCAAGGGAGTTCTGCATTGACCGCAACAAATGATAGTCCGATGCTGCAAAGTCAGGGCTATATGGTGGATGCATCAAAACTTTCCCAGCCAAGCTCTCCCAGTTTTTGACGAGTCATCTAAGATGTGTCTGGTCTAGCGTTCTTCTGATGGAAGACGAAGCCTTTTTTTTTGATCATTTCTGGCCGTTTTCTGCGATTGCTTGCTTCAGTCTCATCAGTTGTTGTCAGTAAAATGTAGAATCAATCATTCGTTCCAGGCTGGAGCAGCTCATTGTGGATGATTCCTTTCCAATTCCATCAAAAGCTCAGCATAATCCTTTGAGACGTCAATTCTGGCTTTGCGACAAATTATTGAGCTTCATCACCCTTGGACCATGATCTTCACATTATTGTCGCATTTGAGACACTTTTCGTCTCTTGTTACCATTCGCTTCAGAAATGTTTCGATTTCATTCCGTTTCAGCAAAGAACCGCAAATGTTATTATAATTCGGTCCATTAAATTTTTCACACACAATTCAAATACCCAAACATCGAGCATCTTTTTGTAAGCAGCCGTTTTTAAATGGTTCAAAACCGATTGATGTTAAGTTCCTTAGCGATGTCGTGTGACGTTCCTGGTCAATATTTTCCATAACTTCATTGATTTTTAGAATGATAGGTCGTCCAGAGCGAGGTGCATCTTTTACAACGAAATTTCCAGAACGGAAGCGATCGAGCCATTGTTGTGCTACACGCACCGATACAGCATCGTCTCCGTGAACTTCATAAATTTCATTAGTGACTTGCATGGCATTCTTCCCTTTTTTATACAAAAATTTCAAAATATAGCGAATTTCTTAATTATTTTCACTAATTTTTCAACAGCTGTAACTCTCTTTCAACATCCTCAAATTTAATTTTTTTTGGTTAAATGAAGCTTAAAAGCTCACCCTTCCAACACTACAATGTGATTGGCAGCACTGGAGATATATGACTGCAATGACATCTATTGACAAAATACGAAAAAACTTTTTATGACTACCCAACATATTGACCTTTGCTGCTCACACACACTAAAAGAAATATGAACATTTTTGTTTTTAATAAAGCGAGATGACTTTGTGTTATTTTTCTAAAATAACGCATCCTTTTGTTCGCTTATTTTCGGCTCATTAGAATTTCAAATCTAAAAAATACCCATCAAAGCATAGTCTATTTTGAGGCGCCCAACAGTTCTGGCTTACAAAATGCCACAAAATTGTTATACAATGCACACACATATGTACAGATATTTGCGGTTTGCTTAAATTTCAATTACAAAGCATTGCATGTAATTAAAAACAATTTTTTCGGTCTATTAAGGCTGAGGCGAACTTGCTGCCTGCAAAGCAATTTAATAACCCAAACTTTGATGACTTTCATGACTTGCCGAATTCACTGCCCGCCATCCACAGCACACATCACTGTCACGCTGGCCAAGGCTTTAATTATCGTTGAAAGTGTTGCGTTTTTCTGCCACATTCGACACTTGCCACTACTTTAGTTCGTTTGCCGTTTGCTATGTGCGCACTTTCGGTTGCCTGAATTTTTTCTTGCTCTTACTTGCGCTGCTTCATGCTTTTTAGCACTTGTGGCCCTTCATTCAAACGCACTGCTGCTGTCAACACTTCAACGCCTCAAAATATTTCCTTAATAACACTTTGCAAAAATACATTGCAACAACTAAGACCTAAGAAGTGGCATGCTTGAAGAGGGTTAGTGAAAGTATACTGCTTGTCGGTCCATTTATTTATAAACATATTTGCATATATACATATATATAACGGTGTATACACAATCACGCCTACACGCTCAAGCACATCCGGTCTACAAGCAATGCCTGACTTCCGGTGTGCCCCTTCATTTTCTTACCACTATGACTTTAATTGCCACATTGTGCGGCAGAGTATGAGTCTTAATATTGCTTAACGTTGTGTTGTGCTTGCCTCGCCCCGCCTAGCGCCGCCTGTGTGTTTGCTTTACGCTGAAATCACGTCATTAACAACAAAACACGAATTTCATAAGAATTTTATAAGCAAAATTAAAGAAAATTGCCGGCAAGCGGACGTTTACCACTGCGCCGCAAATATGCGCTGCTACCGTACCAACCACACCGCTCCACCGCCGCGCCTCACCTGCCTGCCGGTCGGTAGTCGGCGCCTATTTTTCGCTACATTTTCTTGGTAGCTCCGACTTTACTTTGGGGAATTAATAAAATATTCTTGTTTATATTTTTGTTTATGTTGTTATTGTTGCTTTTTGTTTGGTGACGACGTCTGGCGTTGGCAGTGGGTGGGCGCTGGCTGCATATAACAGACGAAAATACAAGAAATATTCTCATATACACGCACAAAATAAATAACAAGTAAATGCAATTAACAAAAATAAATGAATGTAGTGGCGAAAGCAAAAAGTAATACAAAAACAAAAACAAAAATGAAAATACATTTGCATCGCTGAATTTAATTATGACCATCAAGCTTATGCAGAGAAGCTCGGCTGAAACTGGCGGCTATAAATATTAGTGTTGCAAAGTAGCGAGTTTATGGATGAAATGGATATTTTGTTAAAATTTTTTATTAGGTCTGTTTTCAGTGCCATAATTTTTATATATTTTATATATTGTACTAAGTATAAAACGAGTCGAAGGCTTAAAATTAAGGTTGATAACTTCATTTCATTTAAATAAAAAAAATGTTATGAAATATGCTTATTTAGGGAGTTAATCAAAAAACTGGTACAAATTAGACTGGTATAAAGAATTCAAACTGAAAAGGAAATGTATATTAAAAAATGTGTGCTTCGATTTGCCAAATTAGTGTAATTGAACACATAAACAAAAAAATGGTATAAATGAAAAACTGGTATAAATCATTTAAACTGAGAAAATAAAAGAATATTTGCCTTTGTTGTGTCAAACTTGAAAATTACAGAATCTAGAAAACAAAAATTGGTATAAATCATATAGGCTGGGTTGGTTAGATCAAAAAAAATCAGACCAAAAAACCAATTTCTCAAAATTTCTCACGAGGTGTGCTTTTACTATTCAAAAATCAATAGCATACATGAGTAAGCAATCGTTTTTACAATTAACTAAATAAGTCAATGAAATTTAACACCAAAATTTTTCTAAAATGCCTTCGAAGCAGAAAATTTCAGCTCTGTGGCAACAAAACTACCATGACCTGTATTGCCATATTAATTAGAAAATTGTTTTAAAAATTGTAAAACACGATGATTCATAGAGAGAGATAGTTGTTAAATTAATAAATAAATATTTGGCATCCTAAATATCGAAAAATTTTGACTCAAAAACAGCTAAATAAATAAATAAACTCAATCGAAATATTTTCCGCAGCCTTGGGCTACCAGAATTTCACTAATATTCCAAAACAACGGTAAATGTTTAGTTTATACATATGCGGCGCGATGAAATGGAAAATTCAAAATTGGCTGTTACAAAATAAATATACGAAAACGTACACAACAACAAACCAACCTATAAGTGTGTAGTGCACAGAGCGCTCCACGTTTCCATTTAGTTTTTTCCCGTTGTCATAATGTTTTTATATTTTCGTTCTGGCGAAAGCCTCCGACAATTTCGTTTCGTGCAAATCGGGTAACAATAATAAATTCTCAAAACTATTGCGTGGCCTCTGTTGTTGACGGCGCTTACTGATGTTTGCCTCCCTTTTTTACCGTCATGTTTGCTTATTACTGGCGTTGCTGTTATTGTTGTACGCGTTGTCGTTTGTTGGTGGGTTGATTTTTGTTGTTCCCGCCAGCGGGCAATTTCCAAGAAATTATAGTTTTCGGTTAACCACAGCAATCAATATTAAATTGAGGAAATAACACGAAACTAAAATCCATAAAATAATGCCAGAAATCTGATTAAACTCGAAATTGGTGGTCAAATGCTTTGCGGTGTGTGTGAAATGAAATATGCACTCTTGTTAAGTATGTGTATGTATATAAATTCATATATATTATATATAAACATCTATGCATGTGTGTGTGGCTGTGTGAACCTGCGGTGCGTGAGGTTAAATGAGTTTAATATGTAATTAATTTAAATTGAGGCTCATTAATAATTATTTGCTATTATTTAAGCTACTTTTACTGGGTTTAGTGCTCTAAAATTAGAAACTTCTTGAATTTAATATTTTTGATATTAACTGAAAATGATTAGTTTACCATAAAATATCACCCTGGTGTAGGTTAATAAAAACGATAGGAGAAAAGTTGAAAGGTCTAGGATTTATCTCTTTTAATTTACTTCTCTTACAGCTTCCATGCACTGCTTTTATTTCAAAAAACTAACCGGAAAATATTTGGTTAATGCTTTGGAAAAGAGTTTTCGGTAATTTCCATTAACCGGTTAATACAATAGATGGCGCTCTGCTTTAGTTATAACTGCTTCAAATAAAAAAAGTTTGATTTACTGTTATCATTATTTAAAAGGCGCAAAGCGCTCATAAACTTGATGAGATATAATTTTTAGGCTGATTAAATCTGAGATCTGTCAGCAGAAAAACTTAGTCGTCATGCCTAAAAGTGTGCTGTAATTGAGCAACAACAGGGTTGTATGTGAGTGAAAAATTTTAGCATGAGCATAAGTAATTTATTACCATCTAGGGTATACCTACATAGATTGTTTGTCCTCTCCAACGATGGCGTCCTTCCGTAACGATTTTACTTTGAACGATTTATCGAAGATATGTGAAGTAAGTTTCTTTGTTGAGACAAGAGAAGAAGGGGAGATAACATGGAGAAAACTTTTACCGAGCTCTAAAGGTTCTAATGGAAGTATTTAGTGTACTTAAAACCAATGGGTTTGAATATGACTTTATATAGCAAGAGAGCTTTTTTTTTTTGAAAAGCATCAAAAAGCTTTCCACGAGAGTTTACAAGTTAAAAACAAAAAAATATATATGGAGAAAGCTCTTTTCCCATCAACTTAAATATCTTAAGAACTAACGGTACTTATGTATTACCAAAAGTCTCTGAAAGCAGTTTTTCATAATCGCTATTTTTTGACTGCTTTATCGAAGATTTTTTAAGTAAATTTCTCTGTTGAGAGATCTTACTAAGGGAGATCTTATGTGGATGAAACACTTGCAGAGCTTTCATAGCAACAATGGAAGCTTTTAGTGCAATTGAATCCGTAGGGTCGTTTTGGAATATAACTTCAAATAAAAAAAGAGCTTTTTTTGAAAACCGCCAAAAAAGCTTTCCACTAGAGTTTGCGAGTTTAAAAAAATGAACAAATATAGAATGACGTTGGTTAAAAAATATTTTTGATCATTATTTAATTATCTTTGTAAGCATACTGTATGTATTTACAAAGCCTTGCAAAAAAGCTGTCAACAAGTGCATTCCAAACAGCTTTTTAGGAGAGATTGTAAGTAAAAATTCACATAGAATGCGGTAGGTTTAATTCTCTTTGAAGCATATTGTAACATGTATGTTTTTACCAAAGCTTTTCTAAAAGCTTCCAAAAAGCTTGCAACAAAATATTGAAAGTCAAAAAACAAAAAATAATAACACGACAATATAAACATGAAGATTCGTAAAGCACGCAAAAACAGTCAAAATTATATTTCCTAAAATAAATTCAATTGAATTCTTATCAAAAAGCGCCTAAAGCTCAATTACCGTTACCCAAAAGCTACGAACGCACTCAAAATAAATTCAACATACTTTAACGATATTAAAATTAATTATATTTTCACATCCAATTGCTCGTTCCTTCACATCTCGCACGCCGAATTTAGCAATATCGAACTTCAAATCCCCCAACGCGATTCGACAGTTCAAAGTTAAATAGTTTCACAACAGACTACATGTTGACATAACGGTATCCATGTTTGTTTTTGTGCGCCGTCAGCGACAAAAATTAAATATCACAGCTTTTATAGCGGCGCTTTCCCTTAGTGAATTGCCACTAAATTGACTTTTGCAAGATTGAAAAAAGAGAAACGAAATTACAATGATCGAAACGTCTGAACAAAAAAAAAAATTGGCGAAAATTTCGCGCTTATCCGGAATCACGGCCGTTTGGGGAATGCTTTTAGCACAACTTACGCCTCATACATATTTATTAGACATTGTTAGGTTAAAGGCGCAAAAAATATACGCCATATTTATGTAAATGTGTGTGCGCGCGTGTGTGTAGTATGCATGTGTGTGTGTGAGTTTATTCATTTATGTAGCCTCCCCGATGAATTGACCCAAATACAGTCATAGCCATAATAATAATAATCCCTAGTACTACTCGTTTAAACATCAAACACAAACAAAGCATAGATTCGTGGCGATGAAGTTAACATAACCGCTAACAACAACAAAAACAACCACTGAAACAATGGCAACAACAAATAAGCAGGCAAATTGCTAAGCCAGCAGCCAACAATAAAAATTGTAACACACATAAAACCAACACCAAAATAGAATAATAAAAACATGCGTGTGTGTATGTGCGATATGTGTTTGCGTAAGTGTGCTAAGGGGTTGGCGGAAGGATGGCAAAAAATTATTATTGACGTTTGACGGAATTGGTGCGTATTAAAGTGGATATTTTGCTGTCTGACTTCATACAGGGTGTGACATTAGCAATAATGCCAATCATTTTTTAGAAAATAAAAAGTTTCTTAATATTCTTTCAATAACGGCCTTTTGCTTCTTCATCAATTCACTCTTCATGGTCTTAGTTTACTCATCCTTCCTTCTTCTGAAGTAAAGTTTTGTATTTTTGGGGAAGAAAAGACTGACCAGGCGTCAAAAATAGGGATTTTGATAGCTGAGTGATGACTTTTGGAAATTTTTCCAAGGCTCGCATATCAAGATATGGTCTTATTTTCCATATTTTATTACTTATAGTTCATCCTCCAAACTTTTATGCAACACCCTGTATATTAAGATAAGTATGCATTTTAACTATGTAAGCTCTCGCAAAAGGCTATGTCCCGCCGGCGAGTATTTGCACGCATGCTGATAGTCCTTGCGGGCCCCGACAACAATGTATGAGCTTCTACTATTTATATACTTGTAACTCTCAGAGCAATTTTACGCATGTGTGTGCGTGATGAAAAGATGAGAAAAAAGAAGCATTTTTATTTCGCAATTTCACTGCACACTAAAGAGCTGTAACTGCTGCTGCCACGACGGCCCTACAACATGCCAACAAATAACGAGTCAGTAGGGCTGCAGTTAGTCAGCTGACTGGCAGCAGCAGCGCGGCTGCGTTCGTGCGAAAGATATGCGAAAGTGCTGAAAAATTGGTTCATTAACATTTTTATGCGAACGAGGCGAGAAGCGCTGAAGGGAGACTATGCTATACTAGCACATATAGTTATATATGTATATAAGTAGCAGGAGGGTAAGGACGATGTAAAGTGGGGTGCATAACGCATAGTTATTCATTGATACATATGCGCCTTAGCTGCTCATTGCAATTCCTTCGCATACATTCCTTACTCGTTTCCGATTTGATTTTTTTTTCTGCTTTGAAGGCAAAGGGAGAATCTAAGCAAAAAATAACAAATCAGAAAATTGTTTGAAGGCTCACATACTCACATACATACATATGTATGTAAATATGTATATGCATACGAAATCAACGCTAACGTCTTGGTCCAATGCGCCAACAACTGACGCTATCACAGGCGTCTGGCACGGCGTGCCGCGCTTGTGTGCAAATAGTGTGTGGAAAAAATAATAAACTTACTTACATGCATATGTATATATACATAGATGTATAGATATGTAAATTGCTGTGACACATATACATGCGCAAATTTGATGCGATACTTTTACTTACGAGTTGGTGAGCAGATAAGCTGACTGAATTGATAAAAATGCAGAAAAGCGTGTCATACATTCAAAGACGCACACATAAAAACATATTTATATATGTTTATATGTACTTGTACAAACGTATAGTTGCGTTCTATTTCATATATACCCTGAACATGGTGTTTACTAAGTTTGCCACGAAGAAAGCATTGGAGCACTCTATATGCGAGCTCATATCACAGCTTTTGTTTCAAAATTTTGCACACGTCATTTTCTCTTCAAGAAGCTGCTCATCTGTCGGAATTAGCGATATCGAATCACTATAGCATATAGCTGTCATAGAAACTGAGCTATCGGAAACAAGAGCTTGTAAAGAAAACTTTTTTGTTTGACAAGGTATCTTCCTGAAATTCGACACAGAAGACTGCCTAAAGCAAAGCTACAATATTCGTAAAAGTTATTTAGATCGGACTACTTAGTATATAGCTGCCATACAAACTGATAGATCCAACTTATTATCATGTATGGAAAACTTTTTTATCTGAGTAGATACCGTTACAATATTTTACACAGATTCTTGCCTAAGACCAATCTAAAATATTAATAAAAATTCTTTAGATCGGACTACCATAGCATATAGCTGCCATATAAACAGACCGGCCCAACCTAAGTGCTCGTATGAAATTTTTTTTATTTCACAAGCTATCTTCTTCAAATTTGACATAGATAGGCACCTTTAGCAAAGCTATAATATTCGTGAAAATTGTTTAGATCGGATTAGTATAGCATATAGCTGCCATACAAACTGAACGATCTTAAACGAGATAAATTACTTTTCATACCCTTTTATGCTATAAGAAACGCACCTGTGCAGGGTATTGGAGTATTACAGCTTCGATGCAGCTGAAGTTAATATTTTTTTTTTGCTTTACTATATATATATCTATATATACATATGTATTTCTATTCACATCCAGCCAACACATATTAACCTCTTTGCCAACAGCTGCATGCAACACACGCATACTACAGTTACTTGCAGCCATAAAAGGCACACCAGGCACATTGACAGCGATTGGCATTACGCACATATGCCACATATACACTTATGCACTTGTTTGAATGTGACTGTGTGTGTTTATAACGGTTTGTAAGCGCCCGAGCTGTGCCAAGGCTAGAGGGTGTAGCGCAAATACGGCTGAGTGCTACTGCTAAGCTATAACATATCAATGCTCATCTCTAGACAGCTATCCATGCCACACATATGCATATACATATACATGTGTTTGTATGTATATTATGCATGTATGTGTGTTGCAGCACGTACACACGCACACAGTATAATAAATTTATTTACATACAATCATCTATTTGCCAGCATTCACTTGGCTTGTCTTGTCATAGAAACATGTATATGCGTGTAGGTGTGTGCATGCATACAAAGAAGGCACCATAAACAACCAAACAAGCACATAGCATACACATACACATGTATCCCTTCGGTGTTTGTATGCTGTTTTGCTCCGTTGATTGTGTTTGTGTTTTTCGTGCCTTTAAGAAATTCAATCAAGTATGCTAGCGCTATGGCTTGGCCACATCCGCACATCCGCACAAACGCTCACATATTCACATACACTCTTACATACTCCCTCACATATTCACACCCACTCACAATCGCACTTACATGCACACGCTGGCACGCATGCAAACACTTTGATGGGGCATCATGAATATTTGCATACGATTTTCCTATAGCTCGTCGTCGTACTATGTAACTTATTTACTCCTTTAGTCCAAATAAATGTATTCCAATTCTATTTCTGTGAAATTCTATTTGGCTAAAGGATAAAGTTAGCATAAGCAATCTGAGGGATTTGTTAAGTGGATTTCAAGATTGTTTAGGCTTTGTGTAACTAGGCACGCAGTATGTCTTCCATGCAGTTGGGGTCATTTAGTGCTGTGAAGAGTGGCTGTTTGAGCGTCGTACTTCAGTTTCGAGTATGCTATGCTTGACCGCGACCAACATATACGTATACTTATATGTGCATAGCGAAGTGTCACTGAAAACTTGTTTGTGGTTATGAAAAAAACCGTGTATTTAATTTAATATGCGTCGCTAATTCGAATTGGGTTTGGGTTCATAGTTCGGAACTAAGTATACTATATCTAAAAAAAAAGTATCAGGAAGTGCCTTTGATAACAAAAAGCTATCAGTCTCTTCACTACTCAGACTAGTATGTTCAATTTATCTTTGATTCGTAGATAACTTATTGTGGTACTTAGTATAGATAATGAAATTGGTAACAATCACTGCATCTACAGTTGTATACCACACTTCACTGCAAGCTTCAGAGCACTCTTCGGAGTACCAGCTTTTGTTACCTTTACAGAAAAGATTCAAATTCAGGTTTACACTTTTATTGAGGT
Organism: Bactrocera dorsalis; assembly: GCF_023373825.1. NCBI lineage: Eukaryota > Metazoa > Arthropoda > Insecta > Diptera > Tephritidae > Bactrocera > Bactrocera dorsalis. The sequence continues at coordinate 73,635,626 of NC_064307.1, read as the reverse complement.
GTGTGAAGTTTTTAAAATCCACAGTGTGAATACATACCCTAAGGCATTAATTTAACCTCAGATGACTGGAAGCTCGTTTGGAAAGCCACGTTAGTTAAGTCATCTCGTTTGTCTAAAGATGTTATTCTGTACTTAACTATCATTCTCTAAGCTATTTTATTCAATTTAAGGCCTTCTTTAGTTATCGAAATTATTGGAATAAGTAGGCAATCCAATGAAAATTTGAAATATTTCCATGGAACAGATGATGATAGAGGATGTGTGTAATCAATGGTATCGAAAATGATGAAAGTTCCTTGTCAGAGGTAATGCGAGGCTCTGGAACTCATTCCATGCTATTCCCACTACCTGCTGGTCTTCGCTTTGAGAAGAAAATATTTATTGCTCTACCTTAGACAATGAGGGCTTGATATTTGGTGGCTTTCGAGTACAAGGTTGGAAACTTTCCATCAGCTCCAGTTTTAAGCTTCCAGACCACTGCAGCGCCTTTGAAGCGGAGGTGGCTGCCATAAAGGTAGCAGTAGATCTACTGCTTTTACAGCGATATTAGCCTTGAGTTCGCTGACTGGGCGCTAAGGACTAGTGAAAAGATGTCTAGACCCTTTGTCTCTAGCAGCAATTTACTTAATGATTAGGTTGGTTTGGGTGCCTGGCCACAGCGATATCGCAGGATACGAGTACTGTAAAGCTGATGAGCTTACTAAGGCAGGTACTTCAGTCTCAATTACCGGGAAATGGAAACGAATAGGATCAACTGGAGTATTGGGCCTCAGACCAAATCAGCAAACGCTGGTTAACCACCCGCAGCTGGCCAGTCACAAAGTTCCTCGGACCCAGGGTAAATCAAAAGACGTCTACGCATCTCTGTGGTCCCACCTTTAAATAGTTGTAGAAGAACTGGACACTGTCCGAACGGAATTCATGCAGCAAGGTTGATTATTCTACCGGATGCCAGCTGCTTTGAAGAAGATTAGTTAAAATCATCTGAACACTTCCTTGTTTCGCTTTTGGCAAATCAAAGCAAAAATGCCTCAAGTCTCATACTTTCAGTCATCCAGGCGAAATCGTGGAAATAGAAATGCAGATTTGTGTTGGGTTCAGGGCGTCTTTGCCCATAGATGATATTCAACAACTTCAGGAGTTTTCGTTTGGTATCGCCAAGTACTATACATAACAGTCTAAGTGTCATCCTTCTGTAATGCTGAGGGACCAGCTTGATCGCCGAGGAAAATCTCTCCGAAACATCTGGATGGTCTTGAAATTTCCACAAGACCTTCTTAACACCTTTCTTAAATATGTAAGAATCGAAGGATAAGATTTCGGATGATAATTTCAATTTCTCAAGCCTCGTAGAAGTGTAAATATTTTCACAAAAGTTTAGGTTTTTGGCAAGAAAATTTTTGAATTCAAATTTGTAATCAAGACACTTCAAATACAACACAGACAACTTAGCAAATCAGTCGAACATTATTCCTTCAGCTTTTTTGGGTAGTGTTATTGAAGTAAATTGTCAAAATCAGTAGGTTCAATATTCTTACAAAATATTTTGCTTCACGCCACGTCTCTAACCTCACCTAGAAAACATATGTGCAAAATCTGTTAGCTGCTTTGAACTTCTGCTGCCACCCAAAGTCAGCCGTGGTACTATCATCACCACCCTAGCATAACAAGAAATCGATATTTTGTAAGAAAACTTTAGCCACAAGCATATCCTTTCACAAGCAACCACATATTTTGCCTACGCTTTCAACTATTTGCAATTAAAACCTTATCAATTACTCCATCTCGATATCGACGTGCAGTTAAACATCATTTTCCATTATGCTTTCACTTTACAAAGTGTTTGTCTTTGTTGAACACAGCAACATCTTGCAGTTATCGCTCAAGCGCTTGGTAAGGAGCAGAGCGAACGAGCTGAAGACGTCGAAGAAGCCGAAAACACAATTTGCTTGTTGTCAGTTCACTATTTGCATGCAATAGAGCGCATATTTGTTTTCGCATGCATGAAAATGTTGTTCTTGCAACCGCTTTTGTTGTTGTTGTAATAGCTTTTGTTCTTATTGTTTTTGTTGTTAACTTGGTTAACATTGTTATTGCTATTGCCATGACTGAGGCGATTATTTCTGCTGTTGTTGTTGTTGTTGTACACTATACTGTTTGCAATGAATATGCGTACGAGTTGGCGCTATAAATCTGGGCTTTCATATATGTGTGTGTGTCCTATATATGCGTGTATGAGTATATCTCTATATGGATATGTGTGCCGCATATGACAGCAAATTTCACTGCACATGTGTGCGTTTGCCTATGTATGTGTCTGGTGTTGCATCTACCGCTGCGCGCCGCTTGACTTCCATCTCCTCTAGTGGCGTCGAAGATTCCTTTGGGTTCCGAAGCAGATTAAAGGCTACAATGCGCACAGCTGGCACCAGCTTTTGTTGTTTTTGTTTTTTAGACTGCTTTCGCTTTTGTTTTCCAATGTACTTTTCTGTTTTTGGTTTGCTAAAAAAGCTTCTAGTAGCGCAGCGAGGCAGACTTTCAGGCGTCAGGCAAGCTAAGCGCCGATATTGCTAACAAACACACACACACACATGCGCTAGTAAATGAACACACACACAAAAGCAATGATAAAACACACACGCACGCACAAATACATTATTTCCTTCATTATACAGCTGCTGTGCATGTAAATAAGTACGATTGTGCTTATATGTGTGTAGTTCATACTTGCCGCACTATGCGTGCATGTATGTGTGCAGGCCATTATTTGTTTGTGCTGCCGTTTTCGCTTATTTTATGCTCTTGTTTAAGTGCGTGCTTTGTTATTCAAAAATTTACTCTGACTTTTGTTTTATTTTGTTTTTGTTTTTTTGCTTTACCATTTTTTATTCTGCGTAGGAGCCACTCGCCTGTCAAAGTTTTCTGAATTTCTGATTAGAAAAAATTACAAAATGCATAAATCAAAAATTTAAATCTACATAATGTGTGTTATGCGGCAGCTCTGCGTTGCCGCTTTGGGTATTTGTGTGTTGTTGCCGCCTTTTTGGCGCCATGAGGTGCGTACTATGCAAAACAACTTTATTTAGATTAAAATATTTCGCACTCAAGCTTCTGTTACGGCCGGCGACCGCTTCGGGTCGTTGCGTCGTCGTTATGTCGTCGGTGTATAAAATGCTGGGTTTTTAGCTTTTGAAGTTCATTTAATGTGTGTCAACATTGAAGTTCACTGCAGGTCATGCGTTTGACAGATTTATTACATTTTTCCGTAAAAGTGTTGCATACATTTGGGAGCTTAGCTCAATGTTGCTGCAAAAACAAAAGAAACTTTTGTGCCAGTTGTGTTGTGTGACTGTGTGTGTGTTGTTGGGGGATTTAAGTGTAAACAAAGTCGATTGAATGGATTTACGTTTTGTTTTTCTTTCCGATTTGCCAACAACTCGCCTCATATACATATGCATATGTGTGGCTGTGTACGTGTTTTCTAAGCTATTTTCTTGGCAAGCAGGCAAGTGGCTCTAGTGCTGTAGCAGGTGTGAGCAGATAGCAAAATGGCAAATGGTGCTAGTGTGGGGCATTGAGTTGTTAAGCAGTTGTTGGTAGAAAGGGGAGCGTGAAAGGACAGGCAATCAGTGAGATTGACTTTAGAGATACACGTAAATGGAAAGACAAGTAATTATTTATACACGTACTCGAGTAAAAAGTATATGTGCGCCATTTTCCGGAGAGTTGGCGAAAGTTGTAAATGGCATGTGTAGTGTTTTCTCTTAGTTAGGCGTGTGTTGATTGCCACCGTCGATTAGAAAGATAAATTATTGGTAAAGAAAATGTCGGTGTTTAAAATTCGTTGCATACTTTTACGCTGCGCGTTGGGAAGCTAGGCAAAACTTTATACCCGGTATCAAAAATAGTAAACTCGTATGATCTAGACGCTTTCTTCAATCCAGCCATAGATGTGTTGTTTCTTTTAGGGGTTTATAAAATTCATGTTCTAAAGGTCTAAAGTGTGGAATCTTACTGACCGATTAGTTTTGATATCTATCGTAAGTCCTCGAGCCATTTTGCGTTGACAGCAGCTGACTAAAAGTCAGTCCTGGCCGTCCGTATTTATATACGCGTATTAGATCCTCAGCCTTTGATGTCTTCTTCTTCTTTATTGGCGTAGGCACTGCTTAAGTGGTTTTAGTAGACTTTTCAACAGCGCGCTAGTCCTTCTGCCCTTTTGCTGTTTGGCGCCAATTGGAGATTCCAAGCGCAGCCAGGTCCTTCTCCACCTGGTCTTTGCAACAGAGTGGCAGTCTTAATACTCACCGATCAAAACGGGTATAGCTGGCCGAAAAGACCGCTCTTGACCGGATAAAATCCGGGTCAATTACGGTGCTAAGAACCGGCTATCGTGGGAATTGTAGCGGTCTTCCCCTTCCTCTACCTCCCCCGGCGGATGGTTCGTCGCATACTCTCAGAACTAGAGAGTTTTCATCCATTCGGATGTTATAACCTAGCCAGCGAAGCCGCTGTCCCCTAATTCACTCAGCTATGACAATGTCGTCGTATATCACGTACAGTTCAATGTTCCATCGAATGCGGTATTCGCCGTAGCCCTAGTATTCGCTACGGCCCTTTGCAGAACCTTTCTCTCGAAAACTCGTCCATGCTTCCGTACCATATAACTATGTAGCAGGACGAGAATAATGAGTAACTTGTAGAGTCGGCTTATCTGAAATTTCGTTTCTTATCAAACAGCTCAGAGAGGTCCTTCTTGATCCTGGCGGAGCTTTTGGTATTGCTCAACTCCATTTTACACAGCCGTTGAAGGATATCGCTTTGATGCGGATTGTTGCTAGACCTTCATACACCTGGGTGATTGTCTGGAGTCGGCGACGGAGTTTCTCTTCCTCCACGAATCCCATACCGAATTTGCGTTCTTTTAAATGTCGCAAGAACTTACTCGTCTCAGTCCTTGTTTCGTCCATCGCACTTCTTTGACGGCGGTGATGTCAGCTTTCACTCTTATGGGGACATGAACCAGCTAGGTATTGGCTCCTTCCCAATTGAGGGACCGGATATTCTAGGTGCATGTCCATAAATCGTAATCCTTGATGCGCTTTCAGTGATCGTCATCAAAAGGAGGTCTTTCTTCTGAGTCTACTGTTTCCTTTTCATGGGGGCGATCGGAAGTCGTGAGCGGTTTGAGCTATATGTAGTGAATGGTATTTATGTGTGGTGCAACCGAAATTAACATCTTTTATTGATTTTTTATAATTATGCTTTTGTTTACGTAGTTTCTATGAGAGCGTCTTATAATAATAAATTATATGCGTCACGGAATTATATCCACGCCCACCTAAAAGTATACAACAATTGGTGTATGTCATATAACGGTTCAAAACATTAATTTACTGAATGCTCTAGCAAACTGTTGGGCTTAAAATAAACCAAAATCCACGCCTATATTTTGAATGCACCAAACACATAAAAAATAATCGTTTAATTGAAAAATATCTTTTATATACATATTAATGTAGAATAATAAATATGGCTGAAAAATGTAGTATACCTTTGGGCAGTGAAATGCTATGTAACCTTTTGTTAATTTTCGGCGTTATGTAGCAATGTCAGAATATCAAATAGAATTAACAATAATTTGCGGAATAGTTTTTAATTATTTGCATTTCCAATAAATAAACATTATGCATATCGGCAATCTCTAATCATTTGGAAAAATTTGCATTGCATATGTGCGAGTGAACGCCTAATGAGCATAATAATGAAACCAATCAGAAACGTGTTGAGCGTGTTGAAACAATACAGCTGCGCGCATAAATTAAAATCAAAATCAAAATAAGAAAAAAAAACCAATTTCAATGTAAAAAGCGGTCGTTGTGGCACGAAAAGCGCCCGCAGCTTTAGCGAATTTCGCGCGCCGAAATAATTGAGAATTTTTCAACGCCAAATAATTGTTGAAAAGTTGGTTTATTTGCTATTTACGCTGTGTTTTAATCTCTCTCACACTCATTCTCTGAACACCTCACACTATTGCCCGCTATAAATAAATATGGCGCGCAAATGCAGTTAGGCGCCTAAATGCACACACCACTAAATCGCATTAAGCCACAACACAGCACACATACACCACACGCGCACACATTTACAAACACACACAGCGTGCTAATCACATATAATTTGCACTGGCTTCGCAATAAAATTTTAAAATATTTCGTACTGATTAGTGGACGGATCAACAAAATTTGGTTGGGTAAATAATGCCAGCGCCGCGGTTGAGCTTAATGCACATAATGAGCACATCATTACATATACATATATGCATGTTATGTGTGTGCTAAAAATGTGCAAAATTTCCTACGATCTTTTTTGTTTGACATTTATATTATTAGCAAATACACAGTTAGCTTATTTGATTTGCTGCCTGCAGATTTCATATCAACTTTTCTGCTGGCTCTCTGTATACTGAGCTTCACCATTATTTACTTCTAAAACGCACTAATTGCCTAGTAAAGTGCTGTATTGTTATGTATAAGCACTTGGCATTAGTTTGGCAATCGCAAATCCGACGATATGCCATAAATCAAATTAGTTTTCGTTAAAAATGCAAAATCACTATTGTTTGGAACTGCTGTCAAACTTAATACTCAGAAACCCAGTAGGAAATACTGCTAATTGCTGTTAATGGTACTTTTTGATTGAACACTAGCTTAATAAAAAACCTAATAATTATTACTTACTTATTTCTCTTTTCTCAAGTCAAGTCTCATAGAGTTTTGATTGTCTGAAGTTAAGAGCTGTCTCTTTTGAGAGTTCCTGAGCTATTTTTGTTATTCCCTACCCACGATATGTCTACTTTCCTAGAGTGAATAGGTAAAAGTATCTCTTATTTGAATCTCAAGGATCTTATTAAGTTTTTCGTTTTATTCAGCTTTGCTGACGAAACCTTTTATGTCTTAATTCAAGGTCGCAAGCCTTAAATCGTAATTGAGCAAACTTTCAGCAAAAAATTTTGGATTTTGACAGGTATTACGTTTTCACTTATATTGACATTTCTCATAGGGACGAAGTCCGAAATTAGTTGGCAACGGCTGTGCCATTTATATGTACTGAGTATTACAACAACATTTTGAATGAAATTGTGTGTGTGTGTTCGCATATTTGGCTGTGTCTTATCTTTGGGCATAATAATTAAATTAATAGGATGACAAATGTGGTCTCATCCTAAAATTATGCAAATTACTTGATGTGTTTACAATGCGAGACACATGCAAAGGCAGCCGATTGAATTAAGATAAGTAAGAGTTAGACAGCGGGGTAATGAGAGGAAGACAGGGCGCTATCACAAGCTTTAATAAATGATAGAATAATATGGCGATAGATTGTGGGAGAGAAAAAGAGTAAGAGAGGGAGGGAATAAGGTAGATGGAGGGAGAGGATAATAGAAAGAGAGCGAGGAGAGGGTATGAGGTAACAGAAAGTTGCAGCAAAGTTAAAGTAAAGCCTGATTAAATCCAAACAATATTCGACAACTTGTGCTACTTGTCATATTTATTTACAGTTGAGAAGCTCAGACAGCGCTTAAAAGGTATATATGTATATGAATATATATATGTATATACATATACATATATATTTCTGTATACATATGTCTTTATATCTCTTTGCATGTGCGTGATATTTCATGTGCTTGCCATGCAGCACGGTTAGCAGCTAGCGCGTAGCGCATGTGGGCGTTGAAATTCGAAGTGGCAATAAAACCAATCATGGCTGACATCAAATTATTGTTTTGGTTTCGTGCGATAAGCGTATAGCAAAATAAAAATTTATGATCGCAAAGCCTGGTAAAAATGGCCAAAATAAATAAACACGAATACGACTGTGTCGAACGACAAACGCACGCATGTTACGCCCAAATGCATGCAACATTATTTTGCCATAAAGCGGATTAACAGCAGTTGGAAAAGCATTTAAAATGTAGAGGATGTGAGATTAGGCTGCAGGGGTCGTCACGGAGAGTGGAAGACGTAGGCCATGCCAATATTGGGCACGCTAGGCACCACTCCCACTTGATAGCATACTTTTAGGCTACGAAACCACCCGGCGCACCATCAGCCAACCGAAGCACGCGCGCGCCAAAAAGTGATAAATGAATGGCGCCGCAGGCACGCGTGTAACAACACAAAAACCAATTTCTCGTCTTATTGATTTTCGACGTCAAACGCGTCAAGCAAACATTGCCAGCGAGCAGTGAAAGTATGAAATAAGCAAAACAAAGCATTACTGTAATGAGAAAGGCAAACGGAAAAAAAGTATGAAGAAGTAAAACAAGCAAGAAAAACAAATATTACGCGCCAAATGCGAGTAAACTTTATTTTCGGCATCATTTTTCGCAGTATAATTTCAGGCGCATAAGCATACAAATGCGCGTATTTACATGGCACGCCTGTGTATGTGCATAGCTGTGTGTGTGTGTGTCGCAGTAATAAAAAAACTTACGGAAAATAACAAATTTCAAACTCAATGACTTGGCATACCTTCAGGCGCAGCGCTGCGAATGATTAGCAAACAAAATAAATACCTTATGTATTTTTGTATTTTCGCAATTTTCCGCCTGAATTGTGTGACAACAAATTATGGCTTGCCATTTCACATGCCAGCCGCCCAACACAAGGCAGGCAGGGAAAATTTTAAAGCCCGCTTGAGCCGGCAAACTTAGCAACGTTTTCTCATTTGGGAAATTGAAAATTTGCGCAAAATTATTACAAGCAACGGCAGGCAGATAAACAATTGAGCAGCTCAGGCAGCGCTCAATGCATAGCAGCGATGCTTTACCCAGCACCAATAGCTACCAATAGCGGTGGTGGCAGGGGGCTGGCGCTTGGCGCTGTTATGAGTACGCAAGCAATTCCGGCAAGAATCTTTGGCAAGAGCGCAAGTCAAGCAGCTGCATTGCAGTTGAGTGCCGTTTAATTGGAAGTTAAAGCCCCAAAGCTGTTTAAGCGCCTAAGCGGTTTGAAGTAGTTTTGTGGCGTAGAATTAAAAAAAGAGAAATTTTCTATCATAAATCAAAATTTGAAAACTCCTGCGCCGGTGCGCCTAAATATAGACTAGGTTGCCTGCTTGCCTGCCAGTCGGTAAGTGTACGCGCCTACACACGCATTTACCGTTTTCTAACGGTGTGATTTTCTAGTGCTTGTGCGGAAGTGAAAGGCTTATGTTAATGGTTGGGCAGGCAAAGCATAATACCACTTGAGTACGCACATAACTGGAGGCAGTTTAAAATAGCAAGCATATTTCTGGCTCCAATCATATACAGGGTGTTTTAGTTTGATAAGAGTGTGAGGTGTGTGTGTTTCAGGAGTTGAGAGTGTGTAGTTATCAAAATCGTTTGAGATATATAGCATAACCTATATCATATACAGACTTTGAGCGAGCGAAAGAGTCTTATCAATAAATATAAAGTCAATTTAGAACTTGAGTGTAATTTACAGACAGACCTCAAGTCAAAGCTCAATTGAATCGAATTGAGTCTCAATCAAGCGCATCTTAAGATGCTGGGAGTTAGAGAATCAAATTTGGATCTCAAATAATTGTATGAAAGCTTTTGAGCTTTTTAGAAATGGAAGAGAGCTTTTGAGCTTTTCAAGTCAGTGTAAAGAACTGTTCACAAATTTCAAAAATACATTTTTAAAACATTATTTTGTCTGTACCCCTACGAAAGATGTTAAGTTTCAGAGAATCATATTTACTTCTGAAACAATTGTATGCAAGCTGTTGAACTTTTTAGAAATTGAAGTGAGTTTTTGAGATTTTCAAGTCTATATTGAGAGCTAGTCACATATTTCAGAAGCTAATTGAAATTGTATGAAAGCTTTTGAGCTTTTAAGGAATTAAAGTGGGCTTTTGAGCTTTTCAGGTCTGTTAGTCACATATTTCAAAAGTAAATTGTTAAAGCTTTCTTTTGACTCTAGCTCAGTGAAAGATTCTATATGTCAGAGATTCATATTTACATCTGAAAAAGTTAAGCTTTTAAGCTTTCCACATTTGTGTTTGTATTGAGAGCTAATCAGATCTTTAAAATTTGAATTTTTAAAGCTCTCTTCTAGCTCTAGCTCAAGAGTCAGGGAATCCTATTTACATCTCAATCAATGAAGTTGTTTTCAAGCTTTTAGGCTCTTTGGCTTTGTATTGAGAGCTGATCGGATATTTGAAATTTCAATTTTAAAGCTCTCTCCTAGAAGTAACTTCTTATCAAACACTTCCTCCAATGTACAGTCTTCTTCGCACCCATTATCCACTCAACTATACACAAGTATATACTAATGCTACTTTAATAGTTCATAAGCAAGAGTGCTATGTATTACCACATTACTCATACATACATACATACATACACTATTTCAAGGACTCCATTAGATGAATTGAGCATGCAGTTGTAAACCAAAGCATGCAAATGAAGATGAAGATGAAGTGTGTGGCATATCGACTGGTGGTAGCTACAACGAGTACGAGCACATACTCGAAACACGCTGTAAAACGACGAGGGGGGAAGCTGCTGGCAAGAGCCACATTTGGGCACTAGCGTCTGTGCCTCTCGACCTCATTACAAGCTAGTGCAGCTAAACGCATGGTCAGCTTCTACACTTGCTTACATATAAACATGCACTTGTATATACATATATAAGTTATATACATATGTATATGTAATAACTATCTGACAAAGACTTGGCCTTTATGACGCTACCGCACTGCTTTACTCAACTATTTACTTACTCATTCACTTACTAATTTACTTACTTACTTACTAACACATTTACTACAACTACATATATATATATATATATATGCATATATATACACTTGCAAAGAGCCAGCCGCCTATTTATTTGTTGTTGCTTCCCTAACCAAACTGATTTCCCCAACCACGCCACAGCACATAGTCTAAGCTATGTTGCAACAGCTGCTACAATTCATGCCTCATGCTCTAGCTGCGGGCTTGTGTGCCCAATAAATCCCGAAAATTAATTATGTACCTCAGGTGAGACGTGTGAGCGCACGCAAAACACCTGTATGCCGCCTAACTGTGCTCACACCAGCTGTCTTGCCTTGTAACTACTTAGCCTCTGAGCTAACTGGTCTTGTGCATGTATATATTTACGTGTTTGTGTGCGTGTTTATTGGAATGCTGTCCAGCGCTATGCTTTGCGTTTGGGCTTGTTGTGTCCGTTTCTATAGCTTAAGGTTGATATATGTTGCTTCATGGCTGTTTATCATATCTGCAAAACATCGTTTTAGGGCTCCATTGGTTCTTGAGTGTGTTTGGATTTATAATGATGACTGGATTTGTTTAACTGATAAGCAAGGCAGTCCACAAATGCATTGAATGCAATGCTGCAGGAATTAGAGCGGTTTGTAAGAAATTATTGTTGCTGGTGGGAGCTAATTACTGTTATATTTGTTTTTATTTAAAACAAAGCTTTCCTCTTTCATTTAACGCACACTTTAGGGTCCTCAAAACATTATTCAAATGTTAGAGTAGAAAAAAACAAATTGACAAAGAGGCTAATTTTGGTGCTCTAGATTAACCTAACCCCTCAAAAACTTCACTTTTTCCGCAGTTCCATTTTTCAAATTGAGGTGAGACCCTGAAAGAGAGAGATTCGATTTATTTTTCTTTACTTCCAAAATAAATTGACAAAGTTAGGTTTTTTGGGGTCTGTAGACTAGCCGCATGCCTTGAAATATCTCCTTTTCTCGCGAATCGGACCAGCTTCTAAGAGAGAGAGATTCGATTACTTTTTGTCCATTTGATTCAGAATAAATTGATAGAGTTAAGCGCTTTTGGGGCTTGTAGATTATTCATCAGCTTTATTTTGTCGCCTTCAAAGTAATCTCCACAAGACGTAATGCCAGCGATTTTTTCAGTCTCGAAACACTTTTCATAAGCACTTCAGCGAATTGTGTTTTATCTCTTCGATCGACTGAAAACGGGTTCCACGGAGCGGTAATTTCGGTTTGGGGAACGAAAAAAACGAAGTCAAATCTGCTGAATATGGTGATTGATTGATGGCATTCATTGCCTTTTTGCAAAGAGACCTGTTTCGGGACCAGTCGAGCAAGAACGCGTTTCATACCAACAAAAAATCCGCCAAAATCATTCGAACGGACTCGCGAGAGATCTCGAGCTCTCTTACCATCTCTCTAATACTTGGCTGACGATTTTTAAGCACAATATCCTTCACTTTTTTTAATATTTTCATCAGTTAGAGCGGATGTCCACGAACGAGACATGTTTTCAACGATCCGTCGAACGTCTTTCTACTACGGGTAGGCTTCTATATTTGATAAAACTAAATCCTAATTTCCGGGTGATTTTTTGTCTTAATGTACATATATAAATGATGCAGCGTGACGAGCTGAGTCGATTTAGCGATTCCCCTGCTTAGTACTTTAGTTTTTGATTTTTTCTTTTTTCAACTCTTTTCGCCGCATTTTCGAATCCACCACTGCAAACAAACAACAACAACATTATTTTCTTAATAATACTTTCTCACAGGGTCATTATGTTCCATTACAACCTACTTTCACATGCATACGAGTATCTGTAACATAGAAATTTGTTACAGGCGTCAAATTTTAAGTAAATGTTGGCAAATTGCTGCCGGTTGTTGTCCACTGCCAACAACTGACCAACTACACATCTGCATATATGTATGTGTATATGTTGCGGCAATGGACCGCTCGTCAGTTAGACGACACCAAGTAGTCAACTGGGTGACCAACTTTACTGTTTCACAGTTTTTGTTTTTTCAGGCGCTTACAATCTATGCTCTGATTGGCAGCTGCTGGAGCAGAGTGTGGCAAGCTGAGGTTTTGCTGCCAAGTGGTTGCATGCTCTATTTAAACTTTACATGCGAGCACAAATATACACCCATACTCGCATAGTTTATGAATGCATGCGTGCGTGTGTGTGTATCTGTGTGGCTATGGCTTTGTAAATATGTTTGTTTGCTCACTCATACAGCGCGCAATGCCAGCAAAGTACATAAGCAAGCAAATTCTAATGCAAATGCTCGCACAAATGTTGAATAAGTTTTCGAAAAGCTTTATTTTCATGCTTGCGGTGCAAGCATAGAAGAGTTTCTTTCGTTCGTCCAACTAAAATGGTATTTATGATCTGTACGCTTATGATTGAGTAGCCTGTGTGTGTGGGTGTGGGTGTGCGTGTATGTCGAAAATTTGTGGATATTCAACTCGTTTGTTCTATTGAAATTTACTGCTTTGTTTTGATAGCTTTTTTCCGCCTTCTTTCTGCTTCTACTTCCACTCATTCTTCGGCCTGTTAATGCATGCAGTAGCAGTGTTCCCTTGTTCGTCAATTACTTACTTCAATATTTCACATAATTTGGGTGGTAGCCTCAACACACTCCGCAACATGCAACGAATTCCTCGGCATCCGGCAACACTGTTGTCATATATGATGGAAAATGCGTTTTACTTGTCATTTGCGCCAAATGGCTGACAGTTTGCCCCTTATTGATGGCATTTGAAAGCGAGTGTTCACCGTCATGAATGCAATAAATTTGTTGCTTGGCTTCTCGTCATTTTTATGAAGAAAAAATCTTGCATTTGTTGCTGCTATTGTTGGAGTCTTACAACGTTGCTGCTTGCTGTGCTCCTTCGACTTCATTAACTTTTCAAATGTGATCGATGGTGATGTGCGTGGAATGTGGCTGGGGGCATGTGCATATATGTGTATTAGGGTGGTCGCTATGCCCCAAGTTTATTTACAGGACACGGCTTGAATTATAAACAAGAAAAAACATTAACTTAGGTTGTGGTCATACCCTCCACAAATACAAAAGATTCCTTACAAGTACTTAGATCAGTCAGTTTGTATGGCAGCGATGTATGTGCTATAGTGACTCGATCTAAATAATTTCTGCGGAGAATGTATTGCTGTCTTAGGTTATTACGCCAAATTTCGGAAAGATATCTCTTAAAATGAAAAACTTTTCCTTACAAACACTTGATTCCGATCGTTCGATTTGTATGGCAGCTATATCCTACAGTGATCGGATTTGAACAATTTCTTCAGAGATTGCATTGCTGCTTTAGGTAATAATTCGTCCCAAATTTGGTTCGGATATCTCTTAAAATGAAAAACTTTTCCTTACAAGAATTTGACACCGATCCTTCAGTTTGTATGGCAGCTATATCCTATATTTGTCCGCTATCGGTCGTTCCCACAAATAAGCAGCTTCTTAGTGAGAAAAGAATGTGTGCGAAATTTCAAATCGATATCTCAAAAACTGCAGGACTAGTTTACGCTTATATAAACACGCGTACCCGGAGCTCCTCAGGCTGATTCATAGGAATTTTGACGTTTCCTTTTGGTTGTTACAAATATCCAAGCAAAGCTAAGACAGGGCAACTTAATAAGGTTATAAAAATCTAGTTTTGAAAATAACGCACACCTTAATATACATACATATACATTCTTACATGTATGGCAGTCCACTTATTGCTAATACCTTACTATTAAAATATTTTAACTTGACTTGAGTTCGACAGCGCAGCAGTGAACCAGTGCGAAGAGTTGCGTGGAGTTTATGCTTGTTGAGGCAGCTGTTGTGGCCTTTGGCTGCAATCGTTCAATTTTACTTGTCGGTCTTCTATAATATTATACTTGTCGTAATTTGTTTTTGTATTTTGTTGCTTTTTTTCGTTTTATTCTGGTCGTTGCTGCTGGTAAAAATTTCAAAGAGCTACTAAAACTTTTCGGAAATTGTTGCAATGCATTTTTGCTAGTTTCGAGTGGAAATATTGTGTAAAAGTTTAGAATATTTTGGCAAATGGGAAATCAAAGTTGTTGCCAATAATGTTTGGTTGGTTAGCAGAAAATACAGACCATTATACATACATACATACATATATGCATTTGTGCATGTTTGCATTAACCAACTTTTTAAATGAATGGAAGTGAAATCTAAGATTCGCTTTAGAAAACAGACTGGTTGCTAACTGGTCGAAACGGCATGCATTAAGGAGGTGTATTAGTTACATAGTGTATTTAAAGCCAAAAAACATACTTAAAACTAGTGTCAATAATTCTCATATTGTTATAGTTCAGTTCAGTGAATTATTCTTAAAATTTTAATTTTTATACATATTTTTAAACAGATCGCAATCCTTACTGAAAAAAATTTCAACTCAAAGTATTCTGAAAACAGTACAGTTTTACTTCCTTTTTGTGCTACTTTATTTATCTACAAATTTTGATAATTTAATTTGTAAATAGGTGGCAACCCTTACCAACAAATATTTCTAACTGCAAACTTTCTCAAACCTCTCCAATTTGACAGCCCTTTTTGTAGTTTTTTTGTATTATAATTATCTTTACTTGTAATTTTTGAACAGGTGGCAACTCTATAACACTTTTCTTTATCAACCATTCGAATTTTATTTTCAAAAATCTGTTTCAAATCATGATAAGAGTTTTATTTGTTTGTGCGTTCATGTTGAAATCATCTCTTTCTCTTTTTCTCTTCAAAAGTTTAGCCTTGGTCTCCACATTATTACTCGACCCAGTAAAATTTACTATAGGGTACTTACATCGAAATATTAATTGCATGCCTTGCAAAAAAGTATTTGAGTGTTGATGTAGTGCTTTGCAATATCCGACATCAAAATTAAGCTGCAAGAAGAGAGCTGTAGATGCACCAACAAAAAGTAGGATAATTTTTCGTAGAAAAATTTTCATTAGAGAAAGTAATTAATTAAAACTTGTAGAATATAGTCATTACAATGTGCCACATATATACATATCCAGTGAGGATTTACTTCACTTCGTATGCGAAGCAAAACGTTAAGGTTATTTTTCCCCTATTTGAGGATGGAAAGATTTTGTGCGAAGGCTCAACGGCTTTAAGGCTTCGGACGTTGGTACTGGTTTTCGTTTGAGTAATTTTTATGGATCTAATTCCGTTTTTAGCATTTTCTGGGAATATATAGCTTATCCAAAGTTACTTAGGATATATGTATCCCAGGGAGCTTAAGAAGCACTTTTGCATTACAAAGCTTTCAGTATTTGGATTTCACTTCAGTTTCTTCGCGCTGACATTTAAAAAGCATTACTCTTAATAGCGCCCGTTATACAAATATTATAGTAAAAATATGTTATGTAGTTTTCACAAGCTTTCAGATCGCACATTTGTTATAGAACTGGTTCAATAATATTTCGATTACACTCCAACTTTCTCTAACTACATACATAACTTGTAGTAAAAAAAGCTTATAAAGCTTTCAAAAGCTTTAAGTTCGCACATATGTACGTTATAGAACTAGTTTCATATTTCGTCTCCAGTCCAACTTCTCCTTACTAAAATTGAGAAAACTTTACCTTTAATATGGAGTGTTGTATATATCTGGAGTAAAAAAAAGCTTGTGAAGCTTTCAAAAGCTTTAAGCTCGCACATACGTTTCAGAACTAGTTTAGTATTATTAAGTATTCTATTTTATTAACTCTTGCTGGGAATTTGCCTATAGATTTCACAAAAGTATCTTAATATATATTCCAGGGAGCTTAAGAAGGATTTTCTATTATGGATGCTTCAGTATTTACTTTCCACTCTAGCTTCCGCTCACTAAAATTGAGAAAGCTTTATTCTACATACATATGTTTCTTTGTATATGTGGATGTTGTAAAGGGTGATTTTTTAAGAGCTTGATAACTTTTTTTAAAAAAAAAACGCATAAAATTTGCAAAATCTCATCGGTTCTTTATTTGAAACGTTAGATTGGTTCATGACATTTACTTTTTGAAGATAATTTCATTTAAA
Organism: Bactrocera dorsalis; assembly: GCF_023373825.1. Taxonomy (NCBI): domain Eukaryota; kingdom Metazoa; phylum Arthropoda; class Insecta; order Diptera; family Tephritidae; genus Bactrocera; species Bactrocera dorsalis. The sequence goes on along the minus strand of NC_064307.1, from coordinate 73,618,782 downwards.
TGTTGACCGCGGCTGCGTCTTAGGTGGTCCATTCGGAAAGTCCAATTTTGGGCAACTTTTTCGAGCATTTCGGCCAGAATAGCCCGAATTTCTTCGGAAATGTTGTCTTCCAAAGCTGGAATAGTTGCTGGCTTATTTCTGTAGACTTTAGACTTGACGTAGCCCCACAAAAAATAGTCTAAAGGCGTTAAATCGCATGATCTTGGTGGCCAACTTACGGGTCCATTTCTTGAGATGAATTGTTGTCCGAAGTTTTCCCTCAAAATGGCCATAGAATCGCGAGCTGTGTGGCATGTAGCGCCATCTTGTTGAAACCACATGTCAACCAAGTTCAGTTCTTCCATTTTTGGCAACAAAAAGTTTGTTAGCATCGAACGATAGCGATCGCCATTCACCGTAACGTTGCGTCCAACAGCATCTTTGAAAAAATACGGTCCAATGATTCCACCAGCGTACAAACCACACCAAACAGTGCATTTTTCGGGATGCATGGGCAGTTCTTGAACGGCTTCTGGTTGCTCTTCACCCAAATGCGGCAATTTTGCTTATTTACGTAGCCATTCAACCAGAAATGAGCCTCATCGCTGAACAAAATTTGTCGATAAAAAAGCGGATTTTCTGCCACTGATTTTGGTAATAAAATTCAATGATTTGCAAGCGTTGCTCGTTAGTAAGTCTATTCATGATGAAATGTCAAAGCATACTGAGCATCTTTCTCTTTGACACCATGTCTGAAATCCCACGTGATCTGTCAAATACTAATGCATGAAAATCCTAACCTCAAAAAAATCACCCGTTAGAAAAAAAAAACACGTAAAGCTTTCAAAAGCTTTAAGGTTCCATATGCGTTTTAGAACTAGTTTAATTTTATTAGATTTTTGAAAATCAGTTGAGCTTATTTTTGATACTTTGCCTATCGTAGCAGTGAGTATATTTCAATACCGGAGAGCAAGAAAGCGGACTCGTCCTTACCTCACTTTTCTGTCTATTCGTTCTCTTTCAAATTGTACAGCATCTTATGTTTACTGCAGTGAACAAATGCTGGAAATATGAGATAATAAAGTTTTTCTTCTTAGCCTTATTTACCAGCTATCGATATCTCTGCATTGTTATCTCTAATAATTGGAAAAGCATTTGCAGTTTTCTAATTGAGCTCGTAGTTCCTATTTGTCTATACTCCTTATACTCGTACACTTTGTAAATATTTATTTTCCAGCAATTATTGCAGCCAGATTGGGGCAATCATGGAGCTTAGATTGCATTTCAAATCAAACTTTTCTATTTGTAAACAAGAAGTCTTAGCAGTGCTTACGTAGCTCTATACCACCGCAAGCAATCATTCGATGAGGCTGCATGTAAATTATTGCCATGGAATTTTGCTAGAGATTTTAATTCTTTTATTGTGAATTGTTCTAGTTGAGACTTTGAAGCTTTTGGCTTAACTTTTTGCTCTCCGAATTTTGGTTGCAAAAATGTATATTTTTATTAAAGCATGCTTGGAGAGATTTTCATTTCAGTTATTCACTATATTTTATTGAAAATGGGAAGTGTCGGAAATTGCTTAAATTAAACTTGCTCTGCTGTGAAATTTTTATAAATATACCTCAAATGCTAGCTGCAAATGCAATCTTCTAGCAAAAACTTGTATTCCATTTAAACACTCACAGAAACAAACAAAATAGTAATAATCTTAAAACATAACCAACAAATGAAATTGAAACAATTTCGGTTATATGAATGTATGCATGCATAAATTGAGAGCGAAGGCAATTCTGGTGCGGAGAATCTAAAACGAAATTGAAATTGAAATTTTAATTATACCTAGCAACAACACTGACAATGATAACAATGTTGCAACAAAGCAGTAGCAAGGTCCGTCAGTTGTCAGTGGCAAATTGATACAAGTGCCACATAATTCTGTTGTATTTCATTAAAATTGAATGATTGGATGGTGTTGCTACGCAAATTTGTTGCAATCACGTATGTATGCACTGATTCTATTCGAATTTTGACATATTAATTTTGTATAAATCATTTCTATGGAAATTTCATTTCAATTAAGTAGAGGAGGATTTCATTGGAAATCACCTCTGACTGCGTAACCTGGCTTAACTTTTGCGGGTGAAAACCAAATTCTAAGCTGAGTGCCTGGCTTAATCGTTCTGGGTAAAAAATATTTCAGTGAGGTTAAAGAGAATACTATATAGTCCAGTATAAAGCAGCTTTAGGGTTCTTTTACGGTCTCTAGAACGAAAAGTAATTTCTAATTTCTGCATTCATATCATTAAAAATTTCAAAAAATATCTATTCTGTATCTTCACATGTCTTTTTAGGCTATAATTAAGCTTAGAATTTACACTCAATTGTAGTTTGTATAATGGATCTTCAGCCTTATGGGTCATTCTTCTAAAGTTGTTTCTTAAGTGTATACTGGTTCGTTTTTTACCAATATAGAGTATATTCCGGAAGATGGTAATATCGATGGACGTAAATTCAGGCATTTCCGTTTTTTTCCTGACCCCTTTTTCCCAAAACGGAGTACACTTCCTAAGAAGAGAATGTTGATGTACGTAATGTGGACTGCTACTGAATCTTTAGTGGATCCTTTTTCCCCAAAACGAAGTACATTTCGTAGGAAGATAATGTTGATAGGCGAAATGTGGATAATTACCGAATCCTTAGTGTTCATTTTGTTAGCAAAACGGTACATTTCGTAATGAGATAATGTTGATGGACGACTTCTGAGCTAGGTCTAACTAAACTCTCTTGTTCCGGATCGCTAATTGAATAATGAAATTGAGATTGGGAAATGTAATTGAGACTAAATAAGACTGGATATTAGATAAAGACAGAACCTGAAACTTTGAAAGACTCTGAGATTGATACATTAAATGGTCCTGAGGCTTAAGAGGTAGATACCATAATTAAATCTGAGACTGGAACTCAGATGAATACTTTAACACTGAGTTCTATACTAAAACTTGCAGTTCAAGTGTAAATAATATAATGAGTTTCCGAAAAAGTATATGAAGGAAAGATCTTAAGTTGAACTGAAACAAAGGATAAAAAGAGCTGAGGTTTAAGAGGAATACAAAGGGTCTTTCTTTGCGCTGGGTCTCAGCGTTGTTTTTAGCTTGAAATTTGTTTCCAAAACAAGTATCGTGGAGGAAGGGTCTTAAGTTGAGCTGGAACAGGAAGACGTACCAGGGGTCATGCTCAGCGTTGTTCTTAGCTAGAAATATGGTTTAAAATCAAACTGAAATTAAGGCTCTAAGCTGCACCAACCGTAATCGTAGTAAAAAATATAGTAGACAATATGTAAAATTATACGCCCTCCAACATGTCGACACTGCCACAACGGAGACTGATAAGTTTACCCAACTAAGCAGCGGAGATGATGCTTGTAACACTTAAATTATGTACCCGGGCAAAGAAGTATGCATTTATGCATAAACACCAGTACACACATACACACATAGATCCAAAGCTACAAATGTATGCATGCAAATGAATGGCAGTGTGATTAGTTTTGCAAGCTTACACATGTGTTGATGTTTGAGTGTGTGTGAGTGCTCACACTTCATGGCCGCAATATGAGCTGCGAATAGTTAGTTAAGTTCCCTGAACGAATTGCCAACCCAGAACAAATTAACGCCAACACGCAGACGCAGTCAAGTCGGCCAACCAAGCGCCAAGCAGCAGCAGCGAACTCAAAGTAACAGCACCTACTCTTGCCTTTCAGCACACACAAACGTTAACCACGCTCCACATTACCGCAGGTGTAGTTGTTGAGCCACTTGCTCATCTCCTGTGAATACATTTGCTTTTAAGTCATTCGAAACATTGCGAAAAAAAGCAGAGCGCAGAAGGATATTATTAAATGCGGCAACATTTACGACTTCGCATGGAGATTTGCAGCGACTACTTGAGCGTAAGTTGCAAGTGGAAATTGTATGGCGCTCGAGCTCGAGCCCGAGCTAAAATATGTCGCTGTAAATATTGCAAAATGCAGAATGCAACTTTCAACTACAGAATGACGCTGTCAACGGCGCAGGGAGCGTAAAGGGAGCGCGCAGGCGTGTGGGTGCTTGACTGCGGAGTGCGAAAGACATTTCGCAAGACAAAAACTTAAATGGAAATAGCAATGGAAATGAATAAGAAATAAGCGCAATGACATAACTTTTTGCAAAAGCAAGAGGTTAGCACTTTTCGCACACACCCCAGTCACTTCAGAGTGCTGTCGCTTCGAGTAGCATGTTGACTAAATGAAGATTGCGCATGCAACATGCAACACTAAATACCGTTGGGTGTGTTTTTCGTCGCAACGCCGCCATACAACAACAACAGTTTGCTATAAACTTACGTATGCTTTCAGATTATTACTTAGTTGTTGGTTTCCTAAGTAGACAGCTAGACGGATAGACGCAGGGACCGACACCGACGCATAGACAGATGGACGTATGGACTGGTAGGCGAATAGTCAGGCAGTTGGATAGACGTAGAAACGTATAGACAGACAGTTAGACGACGCCGTGCCAAGCATGAGCACAAATACAGTTTGACAGTTAGACACACACACACAAAGATAGCCACACACAAACACACACAAAGCAAGAGCGACAGTATAAATAGTTAAGAGCTTTACAAATTGTTAAGGCGTTGAGCGGAGAGCGAAAGTTGAATTGTCATGCCGTTGGCGCTGTGAGTGCTGGCAGTTTGTACTAGTAGACCATAAGACGCTTTGCGTGTAAACAACCGTAGTGCAGCTGAGCGACACAGCATGTCGCAAATGCATAAGTGCCTATGGTGGCGCTGTGAGCCGTTGCATGCAACCAAGCTAGTTAACATTAGCAAGTTTTTAAGTACCATTTGTCTGTATATTTATTTGTACGAAGTTATTATATTTTGTGTGCGCTTTGCTGAGCGCCGAGCGTGTTATGATTAAGTTTATCAAATGGAAGTGCACTTAATTGAAATAAATTTCGTTTATTATGTGCTTCGCAATATATTAAGATTCAGTTATGACGTTCGATCTTGAATTAGTGAAATGATAATCAAAGTGCGGTTAAAATGAAATGACGAGTTGATAGTTCTCGGCCGAATCCAAGTCCGTTCCGGTTACTTAGACCCGACTATCGTAGAAACGACGGTTGTTTGTTGCTCCCAATAGCATGTCTCTCGCTATGCTGCCTTTGATGTGTAGCCTCTCCAGCGTATTGAAAAAAACGAGAAGAGGCTAATATGTCTGAAACCCTTAGCATTTACATGAGAGCTCTTCCGGCCTTCGGAGGATGAACCATCTTCAAACCCCTTGGGATGTGGCGTAATCTGACACAGTCCGCGTAGATTGCGGCCAACCAGACACATTTACCGTCCGCGGAAGTTACGCAGATGTGATGCCATTAGGTCTCGTGGACCTGAATGGTTTGAATAAATTTAAAGTCCATGTAACGCTCGTTTAGAAGATCTAAGAAGGTTGTACCGCTCTCCTGAAGCCCTCAGGAGCATAGTCAGCGGCCAGGAGTAATTTTAACGTCTGCTCGCTGTACGAAGTCCAGCCATCAACCCCATGTCTAAGATAACTTATAAAAGAAGGGTATTTTGCGAGAATAGGCGCATTCTTGACCTTGAGGTTTCGTGATACACTGCTACGCTTTCGCAGAAGGATCTCTCTGAGACTCTTATCTTCTTCTTTATTGACGTAGACATCGCTTACGTAGTTGTAGCCTTGATTTTCATTGGTGAACTGCTTTAGCCATATGGAAAAGAATTTTTCTGGCCACTCCCACGCGAATGACGCTCAGAAAACTTTCCTTACTTGTGTGAACTTTTACACATGACTCCATCCTCCAGAGACTCTCTTGACCATCTTTAATTCCGAAATGTATATAGCAAACCCGGTCTTATACAGCGTCGCCACAATAACCGCTTACCGCGATATGCTGCCTTTGATGTGTAGCCTCTCCAGCGTATTGAACGAGAAGAGGTTAATATGGCTGAAACTCTTAGCATTTAAATGAGAGCTCTTCCGGCCTTCGGAGGATGAACCATCCTCATCAGTCTTCAAACCCCTTGGGATGTGGCGTAATCTGACACAGTTCACGTAGAATGCGGCCAACCAGCTGCATGACACATTAACCGTCCGCTGAAGTTACGCAGCTGTGATGCTATTAGGTCTCGTGGACCTAAATGGTTTGAACAAATTTAAAGTCCATGTGACGCTCGTTCAGAAGATCTAAGAAGGTTGCAGGATAGTCAGCGGCCAGGAGTAGTTTTAACGTCTGCTCGCTGTACGAAGTCCAGACATCAACCCCATGTCTAAGATAACTTATAAAAGTAGGTTATTTTGCGAGAATAGGCGCATTCTTGACCTTGAGGTTTCGTGATACACTGCTACGCTTTCGCAGAAGGATCTCTCTGAGACTCTCATCTTCTTCTTTATTGACGTAGACATCGCTTACGCGATTGTAGCCATGATTTTCATTGTTAAACTGCTTTAGCCATATGTAAAAGAATTTTTCCGGCCACTCCCAAGCGAATGGGGCTCAGAAAACTTTCCTCACTTGTGTGAACTTTTACACATGTCTCCATCCTCCAGAGACTCTCTTGACCATCTTTAATTCCGAAATGTATATAGCAAACCCGGTCTTATACAGCGTCCTGTCGCCACAATAACCGCTTCCCGCACTTTATTGAACAGTCTTCAACTTGAAGATCTGATCTCCAAAAATTCCATTGTCCATAAAATAGGTTACCTTTTGCCTTTCTAAGTTTTTAGCGAACACGAGCTTACAAGAGAGGTTCTCTGTGCTGCACTGAAAATCTCGTACATGCATTTCGAAATTTCCGGATTTTGTCATCTAGAGATTTTTTATTATGGGATTTTCTCATTTCGGTATTATAATTTTATAATTTTCGGTTTTCCGGAATTATTTATTTAAACCAGGTGTTATTAGGTGTTATTTTTAATATTTTGGTACTGAAATTTCGGGATTTTGGGATCTTGCCATTGGGATTTTTTCATACCGAGATATTCTCATTTCGGTATTATTATTTTTGTTGTCCCGGAACTAAGTTTGTTCACACTTATTGTTGAGGTATGCCAACAGGTTTTATTTTTAAATTTTCGGGATTCTTAAATTTTCGGGATTTTTATGTTTGGTGTCCTGAAATTAATTTTATTTTAACTAAGTCTTTAGGTATGCCATCTGATCTTAGCTTTAGGATTTCGGGATTCAAATTTCGGGATTTTGGCATATCGGGATTTTATAATTTCAGGATTTTTTCTAGTCGAAATTTTTTTTATTTTGGAATAATTAAATTTAGTTGTCCTTTAGTAGCATGTTACTAAAGGAGCTATCAAGTTTTTTAGTTTCGAAAACATAAGCAATCGTATATGCCCTTGTGTTGTACAAAAAGCACTCTATTAATTGCTGCCGAGCTTTTAAGCTAACTAGCCGTTTGTTGGCCGTTGCAGCGTCAGCAAACTTCCTTCAAAAGAAGGCCTTGGTCTCTTGTGCCTCATGAGTTTGCGCCATAAATATTAAGAAAAGCAAAACCAATAAAATACGCACGCTCCGAGAAATGCAACTTTCAAAATGCTTGTAAATTTATTTTAAGTTTTCTTTCAAGCACACTTTTTCAATTTTAAAATACCCAAGTTCAAATGCCAAAGGACACAGGCAATAAGTTAATTTGGTGGCAAGCGAAAACTCGCTCCGTTGGCTGTATGCAAAACTTAATAAATTGGTTTAAGCCGCAAAAGCAAGTTTAAGTTTTATGCCACAACTACGCTCCTCTCCACTTTTTTGCTGCATTTGCTGCAGCATGCTGTGGATTATTGCAAAATGCATGCGCCAAAGCGCAGCTCAACTTAGGCGCTCGCCTCAACATCTCTGCACGTGCAGCACACGGGGCGCGCGCAGCGGTGAGGCAAACAGTCATTCCTGTGCAACCCATGTGGCACTTAATAATTTAGGTTGGAGCACAAACTCCGTCAATTGAAGCAGGAAACTTTCGGCCTGGCAATAATGTCTATGGCGCATATTATATGTGTATGTTTGTTTATTTGCGTTTATGTGTGTGTGTGTCGCTGCTGCGCCTGTGTGCCTAAAGTAAAATTTATGCCACAACACACGAATGCGCTCACTCCCCAACGGCGCTTATATTCAATCTTCGTCTGCATCTATGGCCATAAATTGTTGACTTCATTTTAATAACAACGCGCACACATACAGATATGCAGATATATATATGTGAGTATATATATATTTATGTGAGTGTATATATGTATATATAAGCGCGCAACACACAAGTTGCTTCATAAGTTTTTGGGCAAAAAAGTGCCGCTGGCTGCTAAGGTGACGCCGGTGAACCACGCAAATGCGCCGAAATATGCTCGTACAGCTGTGTCTGTGTGTGTGTTTGTTTAATATATGCACGTATTTACTTATTTGTTGATATGCGCGATAATTCTTAGCGACAGTCGTTGCATGTCTTCACCGTTACAACGACTAACTTCCTTCTGTGACTGTGACTTTGGCGCTTTTACCTTTGCTGCCACACAAGCCGCTGTCGCCGCTACCTCCACATGCTAACATTTGTATTTGTGTGTGTGTGGGTGTGATGCTTGTCGCTTATTTCACCTCATTTTCGTGGCTGCCACTTTTGCTGCACTACATAAATTTGAACTTTTGCCGCTAGCTTGCACAACCTCCGCCACGCCTGCTCGGTCTAGCTGCCTGGCAACCTGCGCGCCACCGCTTTGCGCTTTCACGCTCGTTCGCTGCGCTTACCGTTCTTCATTTTGCGCTTTCCTCGCTGCTCTGCTTTTGTTGTTGTTTGTATTTTACCGTTGCACATTGACTGCGCTGCTTGGCGCGCTCACCAGTGAGACTCGCTGCCTTGGCGCGCCGTTGACTTCCATTGCATATGTTCACGTTTCGTTTCACATTTCCTCGCAATCATGTTATTTTGCATGCGCTTGCATATGTGGGCGTGTGTGTGAGCATATGTGTATGTGTGTCTGTGTGTGCTTGTGGCATAATAATTTACTCGTAATTGCTGTTGTACTCCAGTCTATTAAAATACGTCCCTCGCGTGCCTAAAGCCAACCACCGTCACAACCAATTGCGAACACACGCTTACATGCATACATACATAAAAATTAACATACACACATACATATTTATGTACTACTCTGCATATATTACCACACACCCACACATTTAGTAAACTCCCCCCGACATTAATGCACGGTTTTTTACATTTTTACATTTGCACTGTCTACCTTGCTGTCTGCCTTTGGTTTTAACCACACATACTCGTACACACGCATATATTACTCTTCAGCCATATTTCCCTCCTCTTGTCACTGCATTTCTTCTTCGCATAAGCGCCAGCAACATATGCACCCAAGCGCCACTACTTCCACATACATATGTGATGACACGCACACATACATACTTCTACGGAAAAACATACATACATACTTATACCGAAACACACAAACACATACAATGGCCTGTGTGCTCACGCTCGTACTTATTTGATCCGACTGAACCCGTCTCAGCTCCAGTGAAGTCGTTTAAAGTCGTCTCAACTTCACTTTGTAGGTGTAAATTTTGTTTTGCGAGATTAGAAGGGATTATATTTGCATGCTAAAAAGTCGCCCTTTGGTATGTTTTAGGGTTCCAGCTTTCGTACATGTTTTTTTGTTGTTTCTGCTGTTTTCGAGCGTTTATCTTATTCTCTTTAACGGCTAAGCTTATGCCAGGTAGCGCAGGGCGTCTAACTACATGTTGGTAATATGAATAAATGATGGTGGAATTACGGTGTTTTTTCCTCAATTCTACTTCTTTGAAATTTTTTGCTTACGGTACTCACACATAGGTGCATACATAACTTGGTTAATGGTATTTTATTACAAAAATGAAATGTGCTTTAATGCGAAGTGTTGAGCTTTTTGTTGGCGTTATGGTTTATGTAATAAAAGGTGTCAGTTTTGAAGTTAAACTAAGTAGGTTTAAGGGCATGTACTGTCAATATCTTCAACCAAAATTTTGTGTAAAAGGGTTAGAGATGAAGTCTTTAGGTTAGGTTAGGTAAGGTTTAACTGGTAGGCCAATAAACCACACATAGACCTGTTTCAGTCCTTTGCGATACCAGATAGAGTTCAATACCTAGGTCCAAAAGCAGTAGTCATCCTTTAAGATGCCGGCGCTTGACGCGAATTTTAACAGATTCTGCGGGACAAGTTCACAAGAGATGTTGACCGGCTCCACACACTTCCTGCAGTCTTCTTGATCTGTCAGCCCCATTCTGCGGGTGCCGCCACCAGGTAGTGCCCAGTTAGTATTCCGGTTATGTTCCTACAGTTTTTCTATCGAGTGCCAATAGGAATTGTATGCACTTTCGATGTACCATTTGCACATTACTTTTACAGCTTCAAATATACGGTCAATGCTCTGCCAAAGAATTTTGCAAAGCTCGAACTTCATTTCTATGACTTTAATTGTTTTAGTTTTCACCAATTATTCAGCTTTAGGAAATAACAGTTGAATAAAGTTTTCATCTTTTGGGTCTCAGAAATTTTTCAGCTTAGTCGAATAATAGCTGAATAAAGCGCTGAATGGCGAAGCACATATTGAGTTACGACCCCTAGAAAAAGACTGTCCTTAAAACTCATAAGACGTCAGGAGTCGACTTAAACAGTGAGACTAATGAGACAAGAATTCACTGGGATAGTTAGAGCGAGAAATAGAAAGGCACCTCATTTCCAGGAGATATTTATACTAATTGGGTCAACTTCTATATTTTTATGGCTATCAACTACTGCTATGAAAAGTCTGTCTCTGGTAGTAAATTCAGGGATGATCTGCTACAAGTTCATGGATTGGAGGTATCAGTTTCACTGAGAATTCGCTCGTTAGAATCTTTAAGAGAATTGATCGTCTATACAGGACCCTGAAAACTTTTAAGGAAATGCCAATAAGAGCATTTGGTGTATACAAGCCACTCCAACTCTGCGGAAGGAAAGGAGGAGGAAGTTAGACTGTAAAAATAATCATTAAAATTTAACAGCCATTACACAAGTAATGCGGAATAATTACTTTCTCTGTCATTACATTTTTCAGTTAGCGCTTTTTCCAATTTAATTTGCCTGCAGCATGCCACAAAAAGGGGCAACACTTAGTTATTTTCACTTTCAAACACACACAATATGAGTCGTGGGTTTCTTCCTGCTATACGTAACTGTGTTGTTATATAAGTATATATGTATATGTATCTATTAACGCTTTTGCCTTCGCGCCCTATTGTCTGTATGTGCCATTAAATTGTAATGCTAAAAGCATTACAACAAATACATATAGTATAATACTCCCCAAACAATGAACAATAATTACATTCCAACTCATTTAGTTTTGTAAAAAGCAGGCAACACCACACAATGCGCACGCGAAATTATGCAGTACAAATGCCACGAAATGACTCGTAAGACACAATCACAAACACACGCACTCACACACACGAACACTCAATTAAATGCTTTTGTAGTTAGCTAACTAACTAACTAACTAACATACTGTTGTGAGCAGCTGCCAAGCATTGTAACATTTCTCATAGTAAACAGTTAGACATGTGTGTGTGTGTGTGCGTAAACGCCTTGTATAAGAGTACTTCGTGGAATAGTAAATCAAAATTTGTTGAATCCACTAATTTGCAAAACTTTTTCTGTACGACAAGGCAGAATAGAACAAGTCACTTTTTACCGTTTTCCGCATTCGTATTGCTTGTTGCTGCCACAGCCGCTACGCTAGCCGAATATGTGGTATGAATGCGCTACATTCATTACTTATTTTCACACTCATACCACCTGTTGTACCGACTGCCGCTGACTGTCGCTGCTGCAAGAAAAAAAATTAGTTGTACAACTTGGCGAACGCGACACATGCAACTTCGTGCATGTAATTTGCCACACAATGCAAAAATGCGCAGCTAGCAATTTGTTGTGCCACCCAGTGTGAGTGGCCACAAGATAATGGTGCGCAGGTGGACTGGCGGGCAGATAAAAGACAACGAGCAATGTGGTTTAGTATATGTATGCATTGCCGTAGTAGTTTCGGAATTTTGTTATTTCGGGATTTTCTCATCTCGGGATTATAATATTCGGTATCCCGAAATTGACTTTATTTCAACCAAGTGTTGAGGTATTTTATTGCCATCAGGTATTGTTTTTAAGATTTCGGGACCTAAGTTTCGGGATTTTGTTATTTCGGGATTTTATAATTTCGGGATTATAATTATTCGTGTCCTGAAATTAAGTTCATTGAGACCAAAACGTATGTATGCTTTCAGTCTTTACTATTTTTAGGATTTCGGGACTGAAATTTTGGAGGTTTTGTCATTTAGAGATTTTTTAACATTTTCGGAATCACGAAATTTAGTTTGTTTGATATTATTGCGTTAAAACTCGAGTTTTTCTCAAGTATTTCATAAAATTTTGAAGCCCGCAATCCCGTAGTTAGCTTTTCCAAAAAATGAAATCCCGTTTTCGGCTGCCTTAGATACGGCAAACATTTATACAAATACTCAGTATATTAGCGGCGTTGCATTTGTGAGCGTAGCGTTAAAAGGAAACTCGCTAAAATAGTTCCAAAGCATCCAGCAGGCAGTGGTGTGAAAAATAAAATGCAATGGCTACGATTGTGGCCACACATAGCATAGTTGTTGGAGCGCGACATACTCACCTACATAGTTATATAGAAATAAAAGATATCTAGGGACTTCTGTAAACGTGGGATGCTGTCTGCCATATACGTACGTACATCCTCCTCTGCTGAAATGCAGAGAACACAGTCAAAAGAAGACAACCAACCGCAGACGAGACAAAGCGCGAGCGCTCAGCATGAAACAGCTGCCAGTCTGTCGGAATGTCTGCACGAGTAGAGCTTGCAAGTGCATGTGACAAAAGGTATTCTCACAACTGTTTGAACGTAACGGTATATGCATATCTGTACGGTAGGGAAGTAAAAATATGTGGTCAAGATATAAAGCGCGCCGTGTGTATTTAATGCGATGGCACAACTAAGCGCTTTCGCCGCGAAAACCAACAACAATAAAAGAAGCTTAGTGCACATGACGTTGCAACCGCAAAGCCATTATGGCCGCACAACCACATCACCCGTTGAATGGAGAGCGTGCGCTTTACACGCTCTCTATTTGGCGGTTGGTATTCTTTTAGTATTTCGCTATTAAATTTTTGTTTCATTTCTATTTTTTCCTGATTTTTTCTGGCACCTTTGGTCACCTTTAAGTAACATTTTTATACCTCTTTGGTGGTTCGCGGAAGTGAGCTCATATTTTTTGCAATAAAAAGTCGCGATTTTATTGAGTCGAAAGCCTTCGAGTTCGTTGTCAATCCGATAAGTTATGTTTATGGCTTAGCCAATTGCAGTTCGAAATTTCTGTAGTAATACCAAAAGCTTAGTTGACAAACTGTGTGAGTAAGTGTTCATGAGAACAAGCTTGTATAAAGATATGGAGAGATCATTTTGAGATATTGCATTTAAAAATTGGTCAGATTATTTTCAGTTTTCCTCTACTTATTAATATGATTTTATGCTTACCTCAGAGTTCAAAAGGTCTCGTCTATCTATAATAGTCTGGTGATCCATTTTTATCAGTTTTTCGGTATTCATGACTAATGTTCACAGAGGTTCAGCGCTACCTGTCGGCCTTATAGAGCTTATTCATTCCTCCCTTTCGATATTCGCAATGCTTGAAGTCTCATATATCGCTCTCTCCCAAGCACCTCAAGAGTTCCTAAACGAATATTTTCGTTCTGTACACGTCTGCAGTTTATATAAGGAAGGACCTAATACACTTCAATAAGAGCCTTTTGCGCAGGGAAAAAATTTTTCAATTGTCTACTCAGTTCCCTACCGACAAGTGTGATCCGAAATTGGGTTTTCAGGCCTGAGAGTTTTCCAGAGAAGTAACCTTTTGAATTCATTTGAATAACTCTAGGCTTCGCTTGTAATTTTTACCCATCCATATCCATCTTACGTACACTTTAAATAATACATACACCAACCCTTGTCTTCATCTACTCCGCTCCGCAACCAGGTCACGCTTTGCCAGCACTTTAGTCTGCAATTTCTCTCAATTTTATTATCGCTTATTTTAATTCTTTTTTGCCCATTACCTTTTTCCACAGTTATCTTTAGTTTTATTTCCTTGACATTTTTGTATTTTTTTTTGCTCTACTTTTCTCAGGGGTTTCATATTGTTCCGTATTTTTTCTCTGCCATCAGGGGCTACAATGCTGCACAATGAAACTAATTCCACACGAAAGTGTTAATAAAAGTTAAGTGCATCGCACTTCATGCCGCCACTGTCCATATATCAACAACAACGACAATTACAACTACTACAATGGCAAGCAGTACATGCATATACAAAAATAATGCGGATGATGAGTTCTCCGCTTTTTTTCCACATAAAAAATGGAAAAGATTGCTGTAAACGCAACTATATATGAATATACCTGTATCAGTGCCCTGTAGGAAAAAGTTATAGATTGTATTTCTGTATTGAAGACCTGAAAAAAATTGATGTCTAACAATTGGAAGAGAGAAGAGAGCCTCTGAGGTACTTTTTTAGACAAAAAGGGAAGATACAAAGTGAGAGGTTCAATGTGTTTGCTTTCGTATGAGAGCTTTTAGACGCGGTTTTGATCCAGACTAGGTTTTGATCTGAGATAATTTTAAGAAAACTATAGTTGAACGTAGCGCCGAGAGAAAAGTTTTTGTTGTGTTGATAAAATAGGGATCCTGAGATCAGCAAACAAACAATTTCATATCTACAATGATATGCTGAGACCTGCAGTTGAAAAATCTCATATCTACAGTGCTATTTTCCACAATATACCGAACTTCATTGTGCGTTAAATTACTGTAAACACCTCAAATCCCTCAAAATCGATCCTTAGATAGAGAACGTCCTTCCAGAGGTAGAGATGAGCCTAAAACCGGAAGATCATATAGCCCTATCTTTCTGCTAGGCCAATATAAAAAAGCTCTCCAATCAGCAGGGTCGAATAACATTGAAGGGTTTTTGACCTCTGGTAGGGTTTTCTGAGTAAAATCATTATCCAACGTCATTTTGTGAAAGCGGTCCTTCCTTCTTCACTCCAGAAAACTGGGTTACCACTCCATCATATTCTCTAAAAATTTTTGAGATATTTCAATGTTGGAAGTAAGTTTGAGTTGCTTACTGCTTTATGTGTTCTAGGAAGATATCGGCTTCAATCTCTATCTTTCCGCTAGGCCAATATAAGAAACCCTCCGTGATCAGGTTATAGGTATATTTTTGCTTACATTCTTTATTGCATTTTAATTCCAAGCGGGTGTTTACTCATATTACATTGCATTTCGCTCACGCCAACCATCTTCACACTTAAGCAACGCTACGAAAATGAGTAACAACTTCACTGCGTGTCGTTCGTGGGACGCCGACAAGAAAAGTGTCTATAAACACTTTAGTGGGCTTGAAAGGCCATACAAAAATCCATTTGCAATGCCAATGCATTGACAGTAATAAAAGTCACTTATTTTAAGTCATTCCAAGTTATCGAGCACAGATAATGAACTGCGTTGGAGGCGACTACCGACACACCAATATATATAACTATATATATATCTATACTCATACCAACACACACATGCATGTTGGCAGGCGGATCTATAAATGTGTGTAGTCGTTGCATTCGCACTGGCCGTTCGTGCCGACTGCAAGCAGTCTGGGTAGGCAAGGCATGAAAGCGTACTTGGCAGCACTGACGCACGAACTAAGATGCACCGGAAATGACAGAAATGCCAATAATGAGCAGCATTAACAGGGCGGACAAAGTTTTGCATTTCAGGCATTTTTTCCACCGTTTTTTTCTACGTAATGATTTTTTAATGCTTATAGGCAACTTTCGAAATGTAGTAGATAGTGTTCGTGTTGTTGTTTTTATTTGTTTTCTGCCATTTTCTTGTGCCTTAAACTGTAAGTAAATGTAATTTAAAAGTGATATAAATGAAGCGCCGTTGCTTGTGTAAATAAATCATTAAATATTCGCTGTGAGAGCGCGTACAAAATAAACCAATTAGTAAAGTGAGCTGTTCGTCGGAGCATTGGTGAGGAGCAGGACACCGACTCAACTTCATTAGGCTATTTCTAATTAAATATTCAGCAATTTGTTGATTTCTGTTTATGCTGTGCGGGTGTATTTGAGTGCGCATTGGTTATTGCTATTTGTAATTAAGACAATATTGCTCTTTCTTGGAAGTGTCTCAAATTCAAGGAGACATGCAAAATAAGATAAAGCAGGCTGCAATGCATTACACGGCCTATCAAATACCCAATAATTGGGTATCTATTAGCCATAACGATCTTTGTTTTTAGTGACTTCCGTATATCTGGTACAGGTTTTTTACCCACACGGATGGCATTTTTGGCAAGTTCATTAACTATTTGATTTCCAGGGATTTCTTTTCTTTGTAGCCTGGACATATATTGGGTATATGCCGCTTTATGGTGGCCACCACCTCTACTGCTTCCTGCTTCTTAGGACATACTCTAACGTAATTCGTTGTGAGATGATTGTCTTAATTTTTTTGGGGATTTACTTATAGATTTCAACCATTTGACGCTACTAAATCAGAGTCTATCTTACAAAGGTGGGTTTTATAGAAAATAGTTAGACAGATGCTATCTGTGCCCAGATAAACCATTGCATTGTCTTCAGCAAAAAGAAAACAAACAAAAATTCAAATTTATTTCCAGAATTCAGAATCGATAAAAAATTTATAATATCGATAAAAATTTACAAAATTTATAATCGATAAAAAAAGTATGTATCGATAAAAAATTACTATGGATAAAATCGAGTATCGATGAAAGTACTCAGAATTAATAATCGTTAAAAAATGTATACATCGATAAAATTGATTATCGATAAAAATTTATTATCTATAAAAATATATCAAAAATTTGCTAATTACAGCAATTAAAAAAATTAGTTGTCAAAAGAACGTGAAATTCGATGATTCAATTTGATTATCGAACAAACAGAATTTTTGGGAAATTTAGTCAAAATTTACCAATAGCCAACGGCTATAATAATTATAGCTGGCATTATTTCAATTTGCCAAATGCTGCACACACGCTAAACTTGCAAATGTGTTTATTATCCACTAATGTCATTCGCATAAAATTCATTGTAAGCAACGCGCCGTTCACATCTATACACAGGGGTACGTACACATGCGCATAGGTACACGCGCGCGCACAATTGAAATTGCCCCGCAGTTGTGTGCGAACGATTTCGTAATGCTCGTTAATGTGCCATTTTGAGTTGTGAGCACAACAAAATGCAATTTTTATAACAGATGAGCTGCATTATTGCATTACTGTCAGCCTGTCTGCACCGGAGCATTGTCGGCCGCAGTTGGATTGCTTGACGGCGCTTGCTTACAAAATAGGGTCAGCGTAGTTGGCAACATTTTTCCGCCTTTTCATTGCTCGCATTGATTACGTGCGCCGCCTGAAGCAATGATTTCCACCAAAAACCCGATACGAATGGCATTTTCAATTTGTAATTTGCGCAGCTGCCCGAACGCATACAAACTCAAATGACGGCGGTCCGGCCGTTCGTCGAGCGCCTGCTGCGATTTCGCACACAGTCACACACACAAACACATATGTGTAGTATGTGTGAATAGGGCATAGTAAATACTGGGTTTTATGAGCCTTACCCAGCAGTTGAGCTAATTTTTCGATGCAACATTTATGACCCTGACTGGTTGATATTGCTTGCATGGCCACTTCCGCTGCGGGTCATTATTATGAGCGAACGTATAAGCGAATGAGCGCACGAGCACGCTGACATTGTTAATTTTAGCGAATGCTCAAAAACAACACCGACTCCACACACATACATACATAGAGCCATATACAGTGGCAACATTGTTCAATGTTTACGGCAATGCAATTTTGAGCCAACAAATAACGAATAACCCAACCGTATGCACGAACGCAGCAAGTGAGCTTTGGTTATGCATGGAACAAGAGGCTGAATAGACAACGGTTTCGTGACATGGGTCATTAGTTAAACATGTACACCACATTAGCCGGTGATACTTAATAATGGGCAAGCAAACACATAAAATGACTGAATGGCTGACTGACTGAACGAGTGGCTGGATCTGCGAAATATCGCATATGTGCACGGAAGGACCCTGCAGGAAAATGCTGGCGAACTTGGTGGGTACTAAGGGAACTTGGTTCCCACGACAGTCGGGTACTTAATCGGAATGGTGCTCTTTTTTGATCCGACCAAGTACTATCAACTCGGTACAATTCCTCAAACGCGGTTCTTCCGCTGTATGGCGCCAATTTGAGATTCGTAGTATAGCCAGGTCCTTCTCCACCTGGCCTTTCCAACGGATTGGAGGTCTCCCTGTTCATCTGCTCCTCCCGGTGGGTACTGCGTCGAATACTCTCAGAGCTGGAGTATTTTTGTCCATTCGGGCGTAGCCGCAGTCACTTATTTCCCTGAACTATGTCGTTGTGTCAAAAAGTGGTTATAGCCGAGTTTGCAACAGCGCGCCAGCCGTTATTTCTTTCGCTGTTTGGCGCCAATTTTAGATTTCAAGTGTAGCTAGGTTCTTCTCCACCTGGTCTTTCAACGGCGTGAAGATCTTCCTCTTCATCTGCTTCCCCTGGCAAGTACAACGTCTAATACTCTCAGAACTGTTTTCGTCAGTTTACACAGCCGTATTAGTTTTGCGGGGATACCAAATTTAGACGTCGCGGCAAAAAGGCAGCTTCTTTTCGTTCTGTCAAAAGCAAGATTTTGACGAATAGGTGGTGTGTGTCGATCCTCTTTTCACTGGTCTTTTCAAAGATTTGGCGCATGGTGAATATCTGGTCAGTTGTTGATTTTCCAGTCCTAAAGCCACTCTGATAAGGTCCACTCAGCTTGTTGACGGTGTGCTTTAATCTTTCACACAATTCGCTTGATAGAGCCATAGAATTAGAACCATGGTTTAATACTTTTCAGAAAAGTGAGATCTCCTTGGAGCATGACCAACTGTTAGACATTGACCGAATTTTTTTCGTCTCTTGCTATATATGCTTTTAACGGCTTCATATTTACTAGCAGGGCTAAGTCCCGTGCGACTCACTCCCAAATGATTTCGTGAAATCTAACTCCTAAACAAAATTTGTGCGCGTTGAAGTGTTTCCAGTTTTTCGTGTTCGTGCGTTAACAATTGCAGTCGAAATCGCGGGTGTGGCGTCAGTTGGGCGCATAATAGTAAATCCCTGTTGTAATGCTTATTGGAGAAGCATTTGAAAATTAGATAATCACCCATTACAATGCGGCAGTGAAACATAGTTACGACACATGCAACATGCAACATGCGATTGTCATTCGGTAAATCCAATGGTCGATTTGCGTGCGTGCGATTGACTGTTGGTACGAGTTAACATGGGGTCGGTGGTGCACGGTGTCAAAAAACAAATGGAAATAAATTAATTCTTTTGACTTTTTCGACTATGTGTCCAACTTAGTCCAATTTTGTATTAACAGGAAAAGGCAGGAAGCTATTTTGAATTTACGCGAGTTCTATATGGATCTTATTCTTATTCTCGATGGCCATTACGAAGAGGTCTTCAAGAAAGCTAAATCTCAACTATAATTGAAAGAAAAAGTGACAATCGGGAATTAATTGGAAAACCCCCTAAACTCCAATTGGACTAGAATGTCTTTTTCTGTTCAGCTCTGAAGCATTTCTTCCTAAAAGCCCATAAACCCAGAAACTTTCTGATCTCTTAAAACCATTTTTATGTGAGACCCACCCACTGTACCTGCAGCGTATGCGTACCTCATGCTTTGTGGCCTGCGATTATCGATCGTTCGAAAACACCCTGTAAATAGGCAAGGCAAATATCAAACACCTATTAGGTTGCAGTTGCGGCGGCGGCGACGTTGGCGGTGTCAGCAACAGCATCAGCACGGACATACAACAAACGGCAGCCGCAGCAATGAAAATGAGTTTAGTGCAGCAACAACAACAGCAATAACAGCTGCAATGAACAATAACATAGGTAAAATGTAAAGTCGTCAAATAGCCACAACAGCACATCAAACATGCAACACGCCGGAAAAACAGTGCAACATGCACCGGCCTACCACAGCCACGACAACGGCAATTGACGTCTACCGCACACAATCAAACAACAAAAACAACAACTACAACTACATATACGATGGCAATCAGTGTCCATATGAGCATGTATACAAACACAAATAACACTTTTTCCAAACACATGTCCAGATTAACAATTGTTAGATTTTCGTTTTTCCCCACCCGAGCGCTTGAGGGGTGCACACAGTGTGCGGTTGTTGGCGAAAATCGATTGTGGATAGGATTGTTGATGCTAATGGCAATTAATACTTAGTTGGAGACTCGCTCGGTCGAAACTTTTTTCGGAAAAAAATATTTAGACATTGTTGAGCGAGATAGCTTTAGAACCTTCTGAATGATATTTCTGCTGAGTCTGAAGTAAACGTCGTCTTATCATCATTTATTTTCATTTTTTATCCATTACTGAAACATTTCCTGTATCTACCATCTATTTTCCCGTATTAGCTCCATTGATTCGAGGTGGGCTTTGGAAATGTCACTTCAGATCCATGAAACAAATCATGAATATGTATTTAATCTATGTTCTAGATAGAGATCTACAGCAGTCACACTAAATACCATGTACATAGAAATGTGTACATTAGTTTCAGGGATCAAAAATGTTTCGTTCTGTGAAGGCATAGAAGTCCTCATAAAGGTCTTTTTTTTTAGATTGATTGAAAATTCTGCGGGAATCTGGATTCTTTTGCCGTCTTAATTTATTGCTACCTAGCTAAGAAGTGAAACCTGTCCTTATTGTGGCAAAACCGTAATTTCATTCAACCTGGAATTAGGTTTGAGACAAAACTAAACATGGTTTTGAACTTAGGTTTACCTTACTCATGTGAACGATATGTTTTGGATAGTTCAGTTTTGGATATCAGCGGCCTACAACTTCATTTTACGAAACCAACCTTGTAGTAATTTATGGATATAGTAAATTCTGGATCTTTTGGTTTTTCTATAGGGGAAATCAAAACATAAGATCTCTTTTTCCCTCTGATAAGGAACCAGTTATTACCAAGTCTTTTTGGATTTGACAGCAAACTGAAATTTCTCACCCATAGCAAGACTAATATAAGGATTTTATTAACTTTCTTTCATTTCTATTCCGCATCTTTTGTACTTGTTGTGCGGGGTTCCACAATGGCTGCTGTTATGGGAAACAAGCCATTCCAACTTCAAGCTTCAGAGAAATACTTATCACCCACTGTTTCAAATGCTTAACAACTCACTCACTCAAAAGCACCGTCCAACGCTTGCCAAGCCACCTAAATGCTTGTCATTTGAGAATTTTCCATATGTCCATTTGCCGAAGCCGAAGTTGAAGTTCTTCACCTTCCATCAACGACAACAATTGAATTTGGTCTAATGCATTTGCTGCGCTTCAGTTACGTCTCAGATCGATTAAGTAGTATGTTGTGTGCGCCGCCCTCCTACCAACCGCCCCTTATCTCACATCGACAGTCGCCTGTTCATCCGATGAAATTGCAGTCTGACACGAATATGTGGCATACACGGCCCCGATCCATTGCAGTATTTGTGTGCTTCTTTTTTGCATAGGTGAATATGTAAATATGTGTGCGCATCTACAGTTACGGCACTTTTACTAGACGTTGGGGTATTCTTCCGCAATCGTGTGCATGTCGCACTTACTGTGACTATCAGGCGGCACGCTAAGGCCCGTGGCGGACAACATATAGCTATATATCAACAGTGAGCACTTTGTTCCTACATTTCATCGTCCCTTGTCGACCTTCATCCCTTGACTTGCCACTTACACATACACGCACGCTGTGTTGTCGCTGCAATGTCAATGCCCCGGTCGCCTGGTCGCTTAAGCGTCGGTCGCCGCTTGTTCGCCTTCCTGTCGCACTTCGTGTCAGCCTGTAACCCGCTTTTTGCGTCGCCTCCTCCACTGCTGCTGCGTGCATATTCGCTCATTATCCTGCCGTGTCCTTTTCGAGGCTTCATGCATGGGACACACACACCGAGATATGGACATGATTGTTTGGCAATTTTTGAGGGTTGCTTTTTCGTGTGTCGCTCGACACGCCGCACTCGCTGCAGCGGGCATATCGAAAACCTTCAGACGCAGCAATTCACTCTGAGTGCTGTGTCTCTATGAAAATCCCATTGAAAATTCGTTTTAGATTTTGTTGTTGTTGTTGTTGTTGCCGCTACCTCTGTTGTCTACTAGTATGACTACATACATATGTGGTGCACATACTCGCAATGCAGCGCTGGAGTTAAGTGGCGGCGATGGTGGTGGTGTCTGTTATGGCAAAGTGTTTATGTACGGCTGATGTTGTGGTTGTTGCTGCTGTTGCCGTTACTGTGGTTGTTGTTGTTGTTGTTAATGTTGATGTTGATGGTGGTGGCTCTGTTGTGGTGTTGGCATAGAGGCTCAATTTTATTGTCACTACTACAACGACTGTGTATTGTTGTATTTGTTGTTGCTTTACTTTTAGTTTATGGTATGTGCTGTGTGCTCTGTATTTCAGACGTTTCAAATCCGCTTGACAAGGTGGAAAATGCGTAGTGCACTGCTTTGATAGTTGTCGTTTGCACCCGGCTCTCCTGCGTCGCTTTGCCATTAGTGATGATATGCTCCTCCGTGTGCGCGCGTGTGTGTGTTGCTGAGCTAGTGCTCTGGCTCGTGCTGTGTTGATTTCTAGCGCATTATTTGGTAGTTTGTGGGATTAACAGCAAAATATGCGTTTTTAATTAAAATTTGCGCATATTCGGGGCGTGTGGAGGGTGCGATATGCCGGCAAGCTCGGATTATGTGTTGATAAAAAGTGTAATTTTTGAGTAGTGCGGGGTTTTTGATAAATTAAAAATTGAGTTCTGGCGTATTTTCTGTCGCTGACCTGCGCTGCGGGTAAGACTGAATTTTTGAAGTGATACTTTTTAATATAGAAAATATGTACAATCTGAAAGAACTTGTTAGTAAATAGAAATAAACTGTAAGATGGATACTCTTAACCAAGCTCCCGGCACTACTGGGGAGTGACTAACGATATGTGGCTTGGCTGGTTATGATCCAACACAAATCCTCTAGTATTGGTCAAAGCTGACTGCGTCTGAACGATTTCTTTCTTCACACGGTCACGGTTGTGTACAGCTTAAGATTCGGATTAAGGATTTGGCTGCTTCTGAACGCTTACTTCTTTCAGATAGTCCAATTGCGGACAGCCCAGTTTCGAGTAAAGGATTTGGCCAAAGCTGGCCGCTTTTCAAGAATTACTTCCTTCAGGCGGTGCAATTGTGGGCAGTCCAGATTCGAATTAAGAGCTTGGGCGTAGGAAAGCAGATCATAGTTGATTATTATCTGCTAATCCCTTCAAGTACATAGCAAAATCTTTCCGACCGTCAATCTTAGCTTGACCACCTTTTGCGCCGACTTGTGTTAGCTCATGTATTACCGATACATTGAGCTTCCTCTTATATCCAGCTTCACTTAAACGGCTCTAGATGTTTTGATCGAACGGTCCGCTTCTTTACGTAGGCGTTATAGATCACAACTCGTAAACTCCAGAAAACGTTTAATATCTTTTTTTCGGTCGTTAAAACAGTCTTCTTCTCACGTTGAAGACTTTTGTCATGGTCGTCACCTCTTCACCCTCATAGCTGATCTAGATCACAACTAGTGAACTCCAGAAAACGGTGGAAATCATCTTTGCGGTCCTTCGAAGAACTTTCGGTTTTTTCTTCATGGTATTTTCATATTCCTACTGTCTCAGCTATCTCGCGTACTTACAATTTGCGGTTGAAGACTTTTGTCTTGTTAACTTCCATGGATGCCATTCCCTCACCGGTTCTTTACATCGGCGATCTAGATCCCAACTTTTGAACTCATAACGTAAATTAATTCTCGACTTTTTCAGAAATGAAACTACGTTTCCTGCTACATATTTAATTCATCAATTTCCTTATCGCCAGCAGTTAAACGCAAATAAAGAAGATACTTCGAGTGAATTCTAAGAATTCCGAAAAAAAGAAAATGCTGACTTCTTCAACTTAATATTAACTTTTATTTCCATTTCATTATTTTATATACCCGCGTTCAAGTGCGTCAATTTCGTGTGTTTATTAAACAACTAAATTCACGCTTCTCGTAAAAACATACAAACAAACAAATAAAAAAGCAAATAATCGTCTTAGCGCACAAACAATGCTAAATAACTAATTCTTTTGATTCGCCATTCTTTTCAGTCAACAAAAAGTTGGTCTTCGCCACACAGGCGGGCATACATATAACGGGGCACACCAATCATCATGCATTCACCTGAAAAATACGCACTAATTTTCAAATAGTTGGCAATAAAATCGCTGAATGCGAGGAATGCAATCGCTGCGCACGCCAAATTAGTCCACATTTTTTGCGCTACGCCAGCAGTCCACGGCGCTACAGCTACAGCCGCCAACACCAGCACCACCATCCTCAGCTACCAACGGTACATGCATCTTGAGTCTACACCACACATACTTTTGCGCACTGCCACTTCGACTATCACTTTTATCTACTCTACTAAAAGTGTTTAGTTACCGCGCAACGAAAACTTGCTCCTTTGCAAGGACGTTTCTCTTCGGTACGCGCGTACGAAGCTCGTAAAGTAAGTATTTTTTACGATTTTTAATTTCACTTTATTCAACACTCTAACTTTTGCCACCACCACTTACTTGGGTCTACCTAAACACGCGCTTGTATCTCGAACTCACGCCGCCGCTACCTTTCCACCGCTCACTTTCCCTACCTCTCTCCCTCTCGCTATCAGCAAGCTGGTACTTTTGCCTCGTTTAGAAAACTAAAAATGCGTATATTTTAAGTTTAATGAACTGTGTAAAAAACGCTAAGGAATGAAAGTAGTGAGAAAAAATATACTAGGAGAGCGGGAGCGCAAAAAAAAAATTAAAAATAACTTTGCATTATTAAAAGTTCTTGGCTGGTCAGTGGTGCTGATGAGGGCGCAAACTTTTAATCATTGACATCTCGTTTAGTTTGCTGGGAGTCGGCATTGTGGTTGTCTGTAATATAAAGTATATACGTACATATCTATACATCCTTGCGGCTGCTGGCTTCTGTGTTGTATGCTCTTTGATGTGGAAGTATTTTAAGTAATGCTAAGTAGTCGTCGTTTTTTCTTTAATAAACAAAAAGTGTATGTTTTTTAGTTACGCGCTTCAAGTTACCTTTGCTTTTAAGGTAATTATGTGTACATTTGTGTACATTGGAGAGCCAGTGAAAGTCAAGAAAGCAACTTCTGTACTTAGGCAAGGTGGTCCCTTTTCATTCAAGATATATAGAATTTTTGTAGTTCACAGCATGTTTATGCAATAATTTAACAACCGAAGGAGCTTTGGAAAGCTTAAATCGTAAAATAAAGCTTTAAGCTTCAATTGATTTAGCTTCAATCTTCGAAGCAAAGATATTTTTAACTAAAGTTTTTGCTTCGACTGTACCGCAGTCTGTAGATGCAGGTTTAAGGCCCTTGGATCTATGTTTCCAAATAGAGATCATATCATTTCGCTAGCACCCAGTAGGATATTGGATTTTATCAATATGCTGGGGCTATGTGAGTCTTTGTAATTTAGGAGAGGGCACAATAGACCTAAGGTCGCGCTGCATTCCTCGTGTAATAATGAATCAAATCAAAGTTTGTGCTTGAATTTCTGTTTTTTTAGAATTCGAAATATAAAATTACCTTAATTCTTCGCAAAAATATTCGCTTTTTATATTAAGGTGTTCGAGCAGTCCAGAGATCTCAAAAAAGTCAAAATTTGACAATTTCATCCTTGAATTTTAATCAACTGATTTTTAGATTTTGAAAGCAGAATTAAATCTTCATGAAAATGTATAACCCTTAATAGGCTGAGCTGGCTCAAATCCCTCTAAAAAGTGCTTTAATTATGACAATTTCTTCCAGGGCTAATAGAAAAGAATCGACCCTGGAACCCTGAATTATACCTTGAACTTGAACTGCTTCTCCCATGAACTTATTTTTTTTGGCTGCTGAGACGTTCATTAATTTCGTTTAATTTTCTTACAAAAGGTAATTTTTTATTTTGCTACCCATCACATATAAGCTATAACTATTCGTCCAAAAGTTTTCCTTCCATTCTGTAGTTAAATATTAAATCATCAACCTAAATCAATTTTTATTATTTTTCCACTATAAATTGCTCGAAACAAACGACAGCTTTAATTCAAATATGAATTTCCAAAACGCTCACAAAACAATAGTGCATATTAAATTGAGCTGCATGCAGATCCACTCGGCTTTTAACTGTAAATGCCACATTTAAGCCCACTGCAATAACGGTAAAATTGTCAAAAAATTGCTGAAATATGTCACAGAAACTCATAACTTTCAAAAGAGTAATTGTGAAAGGAAAAAAGTATGCCTGCCGTTGAGTGTATGTGTGAGAAATTGTGCTAAAAAAAAGCGCAGAAAAGCTCAGGCCAGGCAAAAGTTAAAATTGAGTGCTCGACCACCACTCATGTCCACTTTTGGTGGCAGCTATGTGGCACGTTTGTGGCGCATTTACTACATGCGTAGCTACACCTCTGTGTGGGTGTTTATCCAGTAGTTGTCGGTGGCCGGCGGTCGCATGGCAATGAAGCAGTTTAGTGGGGGGTTTATGACAGTTTGCTCGCAGCAATTGAATTGTATGGGTTGTATAGCTGAATTTGTATATCAGAGACTTTGGAGACTATCGCCAAACAAACATCTAACTTTGACAGGCTTGCGCGTTTTTTATGAAAAAGCCAGAAGGTACGAAATTGATAGTAATCGTGGCGAGGTTCGCACCATCTTGCTCTATTGATTACTTAATCTTTCCTGTTTATGCCATCTCAAGGTTCTGAATCTGGTTATGTAGACCCGAACGTCTGAGAACCACAGCTTTAAATATTTCCAAACTTTGATCTAATATTTGGAGTGTTATAGAGAAAAATATGTATAAATACTTGTCATAGATAGCCCAACACGGTCTTTTCTCTCATTTTAATCTATAATACTCGAAAGTTTGGCAACAAAGCAACTAGAAACATCGAATTCGGAGTGTTAACTTGAGATTTCCTTGACAAAAGTAACAACCTCCATGAGGATATATCACGGTATTACACAATTTTCTTTAAATTTTTTTAACTTGGTCAAAAAGATCGGTTTCATTGAATTTGTATGATAGAGAGAGCGCTGCTCTCAGAGAGTTAGCCATCCACTCTGTCAAATTTTTCTGTTAACTGAAATAATTCCAGGAGTCTAAAGTCTTCCTGCTCATAGCTTCGTTGGCTCTGTCCAATATTAATCAGCTATATTAACCTCGAGCAATGCTTTTCTAGAAATTTCTCTTTGAATCGTTGCCCCCTCTAAACTGTTGCCACTGTGTTTTGCCATCGAGTGTCACACATGTATGTACATGTGTATATATATGCGAACTAAAGGCGCGTCAGATAAACATTTTGTTTGTTATTTTTATTTTTTTTAATTTTGCATTTTTATTTTCGTCGGGTTATGAATATATTATATGCAGGTTGCTGTACCACGCGTATCCATTTCGACGTGTGGCAGAAAAATGCTTGCAAATTGTTTTTGTTTCGCTGTGCTGCAACCTATGGCTGTGTGTGGGCACTTATTCGGAGCTATGCTTCTCGTTCGCTTTTAAAATCGCTCAATTGCTGAGTGTTTGGGTGAGTGTTTTTGTTTTTTGCATTCCTTTGATATATGTGTCGTTTGATAACTGCTTTATTTTGCAGTTAATTTTTTAATTGCTACAGTTTTCTACTATTTGCCAGTTCTACTTTTGCTGATGTTCTTTTATGGCACTTATCCGTGAGTAGATTCAAACAGTTTTGAACTTTATTAGCTTTCACGGATTTGTGCTTCAAATGCGGTTCAAACTTAAGGTCTGAATTCGGTATTATAACTAGTAACTCAGTGCCTGGGTACCTACATCTTCATACCCCGATGCGGCACGACGTAATTTCTTTCATTTTCTTAATGCTCATGAGCAATACTTTTGATTTCTGTTCAGTAAGCTTTAAACTCGTAGTTGAAAACCAAAGACGCAAACCATTTCAGGACCTTTTGCTTTTATTACGAAGTTTAACCAAATTTTTTATCTTGGTTATCTTTATAAGATGGTCCGTATTTTCCAATATACTATTTTTTCTGCAACTCGGCATCGAATCGGCGCAATAATTCAGTAAAGATCTGGGACAGTAGTGCCTTTCTTCATGTAGACATTGATCACACCTTGTGAATGCCACAAAATGTTGCACTTTTCCGTTCTGTAAAAGAGTCTACACCCCTTTCGGTTCACCGGTTGAAATCAACTCATTCGAATGTTTCTCAATCTTTGGTGTGTTCCAGTAGATACCAGTTTCGTTGACGAGTACGAAACTATGTAGAAACACCTGCGCTAGTTTAAAGGGAGTGAATCGGACTTACGTTTGTTAAAAATTAGTAAGCGCGGTAGTTATTGCGTCGAGAGCTTTCTGATGCTCAATATCAACACAATATTGGATCAGTTACTCATAGGTTTTTTTACAGTTTTCAAAAATTCCCGTTTCAACGCAGTCAAAACAAAACCATGAATCCAAGTTGGTTGAAATTTACCGTGAATACAACACGATGGTAATTTTCTTTTGGTCGTCATCAAAAGGGGGGTTTCTCTCCCGGGGCTGTTGGTAATTTTTCATTGGGAGGATTTTTACGTGACGGCTCCCAAACTCAGCGCACAACCCTGTGAAGGGGATGTTTCGCCTTCTCACTTTAGCTGGCCTTCAAACGGATGTTCTTCGGCTACCCAGAGGATAGTTGGTCTAGGACCGGAAGTCGTGAGCTGCTAGAGCCATATGTAAAATAAACGTTTCTGCCCACTTCCAAGTGAATGGAGTTTAGAGAACTTTCCTCACTTGCATGAACTTTCACACATGACTCCATTTTCTTTTGCTGGAGTAGCTCTACCAAATGATTGGTTTAAGATTTTATGGGATCGTTCTAAGTGGAACTTGCTTAGCTGCTATTCAGTAAGAAGAAAACTTAGATAAAGATAAAACCTATTATTTGAGATCCTCAAAACTGTGGTTTTCTTTTAGTGTTATTATATTTTCTCGTGAGATGTCGCTGAGTGCGAAGAATTTAAAGCGCCATGGTATCTGGAAATGTCGGTCTTTTGGTTTATGGTTTCAATGGCCTTACACTGGTTAGTTTCATCCATAACAACATATTAGGTTCAGGATATAAGCTTTATTTTAGTTTAGGTGAATTGTGATCATCCAAAAGTGGCCAAAAATGACTATTTCTAGCAATAAAAATGTCTTTTACTTAATTATGTTTTGTTATCACTCTCTTAATCTATAAAATGAAATTTTATTTGTTTGCCTTTTGTTTTATAGAATATTTATATGTTTTATGCAATTTGCTGGCATTGTTTGCAGCTCTTCAATTTTCATTGCTTCCTATTTGTATAGCACTCTCCACTCACTTTTTTTTCATTTGCTACGCTCTCTCTCACATTTTGCCACATTTCGGTTTCTATGCGCCTTTGAAAACTGCCGAAAAAATTGCATGTCTAGCGTGCTTTTTGTGTGCGCCAAACTTCGCTTGACATTTCCATTTCCACTTTACATCACGTTGCCACTGCCACCGCCACCGCCATCGCCGCCAGAGTCGCTATGCAGCCATTACAGTCAAGAGCGTTGCGGAATTTTTCCGTTTCCACAGTTTGTTCATCCGTGTAACTGTTATTTTTCCCGATATTTGTCTCTCGCATTTGTCGCATTCTATCGTGTTTCCCAAACAGCAGCGCGGAGAAAAATTCAAAAGGCAAATCGCAAAAAAAAACTGAAAAAGTATTGAGTCAAAAAAAGCAAAGAGCTGGAGAAATTGGTTTGAAAAAAGGCGTTATTAAAAAATGTGCTGCACTTTGTCTGCGCTTTCTATGATTTCCTCCCACCCGCTGCCATTGCTTCATCGCAACGCTGCTACACTTGACACTGCTTCAATATTTATCGCCACTGTTGTGTAGCTCGGTGGATGCCTCTATTGCGCTGGGCGAAATGTGTTTAGTTATGCGCGCTTGGACACAGCTGGACATGGCGCACTCGCTTTTGCTTTGTTTTTGCCGAACGGATTTGCATGCCTTTCAACTGCATACACATGACAGCGTGTTGCAACCCTGCAGGGAAACGCAAGCTTGTTAAAGAGTAGAGGTACTGGCACGTGGACCTATCAGAGTTACACATACAATATATCCTACTCGGACTCGGGAATTTTATACAAATATCCTTGTTCTCTCTACTGTATGCATATAGTGTCAAATCGTTCCGCCCAAACAGCTTGAGAACGTAAAACTTTAAATGCGTTTTTCTCGAAGCTCGAATCTACTTGAAGTTTTAACTGCAGATTCTTAGTGAGCGATGTAGCCTTGGAGGCCATCGTGGGGAAGATTATTCCAAGGATAAAAAAGTTTTTTTTTAATATTGGTTATATGTTTCCTAATTCCTTTCTACTTACTCACTCAAAGTTTGACAGTTTTTAAGGGATCTAGACTGGGGTTGGGTTAAGAGTTTAAGGTTTCTAATACTGTCCGGCTGTTACGCCAGATATAGACTCATTTGTTAATAATGGCAGATGGAGCGCGACTTGATATCTAAGTTTGATATATCATTTAGTTCTTTGAACTGCGAAGCTTGTATATACTTAAGACCAGTTGTAGATATTGTTGCACAGTTTTCTATAAGATGTTTTCAGCTCTGAACTTTCTGCATGTATCGTCTTTACTTATGCTCAGTAGTTTGTAATCTGTAAAGAGATCAACAACCTGTCCTGCATGTATTTAAGGCATTCCATCTTGTCCTAATCCGTCTAACAGCCCTTTCGGAAATTTCAAATATCATTATATATCGTTTTGCTGACTTCTGTATCTCCTGAACTGCACTGGGGTTAGCCCCTTAATAAACAAAATCGTCGACTGACGAGTTCTTGGAACACTTAGTTCTGGTTCGGTATAATAAAAGAGTTTCTTAATACTTCTGTAGACTTGATCATGTTAAATTCACTTGTTACTTTATATATTCCAGAAAGAGGTTATAAAGGTAATTATTCTTCGTGCTTTTGAAACGGACCGCTCAGAAGCTAGAAACTTTCCTGCAGGATCTGTTTTCCATTGACATCAATATATTTCGATGGCTATGCTTTTTTAGATTTGTTGCTTATTTGTTTTCGTACTTGTTGGTGTTGTTGTTGCATTTGCTTTTTCTAAAAAATATTTACCAATATTTTGCAATGCTCCGTTATTGGGTTACATTGCGAATATGAGTATGATAAATGTGCTAAGGGTGCCTGCCGTTTGGCTCGCGGGCAATGCCACATTCCGGACTCTAACGACCAGTGTTGCAAACTAACCGCAGTGTTGTTTGTCTTTCAATGTTGTTCAAGCGCGCGCTGTCAAATACTCGAGAGATCGAAAGATACTTACACACACACACATACACAACCGAACACATGCCGAGCCATTTATGTAGCGTTGCGTATGTAAATGCTATTTGTTTATGTGTATTTGCGAAATTTAAGAATTTTCGTTGACTTATTTGATTTTTGCTTATGACTACGTTTGTGTATGTGTGCGTGTAGCTGCTTGTTGGTCATAAATATGTATGTGTGTGTTTGTTTGTGCTGCATTGTGGGAAGTGTCAATATTTGCCAGTCGATTTACATGCTCAACGCCACTTGCCACATTATGCCGCACAAATTCGCCATGGACGAGTAGTGTGTAGATACATACATATGTATGTATTTGAAAAATATGGAAAAATATATTTTCAGAAAATATTAAGTTTCGTGGAAAAATTTGTGAAAAATGGATATGGGGAGGCAAATGAAAAATTAGCGCTGCTTTTAGCGCGAGTAGTGTGTTTGTATATCTGTACGCATGGCCTGCAGCATAAAATGCTAGAAAATGGAAAAAACGTAAATGACACTTAAAATATCAAGTGAAAATCACATTGTTCCGAATGTCAAGTCACAAAGTTTATTTTCATTTTGCAGAGAGTTTGAACACAATTTTTGAACAACAAGAATAAAAGAGAAAAACATGCTATATATACCCTTCACAGGCGCATTTTTATGGCATAAAGGAATGTGTAAAAGTTTTTATTTTGATTTTGAGCGGTTATTTTGTATGACAGCTATATGCTATAGTGGTCCGATTTAAACAATTTCTTTGGAGAAAACATAATTGCCTTAGATAATAATCTGTGCCAAATTTCCTGAAGATATCTTGTCAAATTTAAAAGTTTTCCATACAAGGACTTGATTTTGATTGGTCAGCTTGTATGACAGCTATATGCTATAGTGGTCCGATCTGAATGATTTTTACCGATATTATATTATTTTCTTAGACAATAACCCGTGCATAGTTTCGTGATTATATCTCTTCAAATGAAAAAGTTTTCCATACAAGGTCCTGATTTCAATCAGTCAGTTTGTATGACAGCTATTTGATATAGTAATCTGATATCGGCGATCCCGACAAATCAGTAGCACCTTGGAGAGAAAAGAACATGTGTGAAATTTCAGAACGATCACGCTATTCATTTTGTATATACATACTTTATAGTTTCTCCGACGCTTCGTTCTAAGTGTTACAGTCCCCGTGTCAAACTCCATATACCCTGTTCAGGATATAAAAATATGGAAAAAGTGAAAAAGTAATTGGCTTTCTCGGCTAGCCGTCTTCTTGTAGTTGTGTCCGTGTGCAGAGCATTAAGCGAATGTGGGTGTGAAAAGCAGATAATAAGAAATATGCCAGCTTGAAATATGGCGCAGCCAAAGGCGTGCGAGGGAGTGTGCGAACATCTGCCGAGCTCACTGCGCATGTGTGTGTTTGTGTGCGCCAAAAAGCATTGAATATTTTTCCCACAATTTTTCCTCATTTATTTTTCGATTTTCCTTACTAATTTTCGCTGTAATTTTATTTGCTGTTCGTTGAAAATTTCAACGATTTCCAAACAATACCGCTGAGAGTGCCTTCCAAAAAGAAAAAAAAGCAACAACAACAATTGTTATAAATTTTTCCGTATCTTTTCAAAGAAAATTGGACAAAATTGGCAACTGACAATAAAAATAAACGCAATACATTACAACAACAACAATATACCCACACGTGTATACAAACAGGGAGACAGCACATAAGCCACACACATATGGCTGAAAACAATAGCAAGACTGCCGTAGACCGCCAATGCTGGCTTATAGCGCCTTTGACAGTCAGCTGGCCAGCCGCTTACTCACCAATATCCACACTCAGTCCGCCTTATCGTCACTTTACCCGCTTCACCCGGCGCACCCTCGAATCCCACGAATTTACAGCGCAATTATTTTCACGGCATTGCAGTGATACAAAAATAAAAGCTACAACAATAACAACAGCAATTTATATAATAGTGTGTCTGTCAGCGCCAAAGTGTTGCGATATGGTGTGCGCCTGCTGGTTGTTTCTGGGCGTGTGGCTCAAAAGGTGTAGTAAGTTGTTGTTCCTTTTGCCGGTGTACAATAAGAAATAAATGTGTATAAAATTGCCAATTCTCATGTGCGACGCTCACGAGAGGGTAGCTGTTGTGGTAATACATTGTTTGCTGTTGCCTGTTGGCTGTTGTGGGTGTGTGGTGGTGTGATAGGCACAATTTCTGTGCTCGTAAATCGTTTTCATATAATACACCGTTATATTAATGTGTGGGGGTACGGTTGTAGCGTTGACTGGTGTGGGAGGGTTGCCAATTTGATCGAAAATTTATTAAATTGCTTGACGCTGCAGAGAATGTGGCGAGGATTAAGTTTGAGTAGAGTGTTTCAGCACAAGATACTGTTATCTATGCTTGTAGAGAGCAAGACAACTTACGATAAAAACTAGTTTCGAAGGAATAATATCGAAAGACCAAGTACAATTAAAAAGGCGTACTTCAGAGCATTCTTCTCAGTTTTTGCAAGAAGATGACTGAACTCAACACTTCCTACGAACTTAAAGTCTACCTTCCGACAAAGTTAAAGCTCTCTGACTCTCATGTTTTAAGGTAACTAGGAAAACTATTACAGGGTTTGTCCAGAAAGTAATTGGACTGAGCCGCTTAAAAAAAATTATTAAACCAATCGTTACAAGTCTTTACAATTTTTCAAAATAAGCTCCTTCTGCGTAGATTTAGCGCTGCCAATGCGATTGAAGGAGTCACGGTAGGCATTCTCCGGAATAGCCTTGAGAGCCGAAGTGCATGTTGCTTGGATCTCCTCTGTCGTCTCAAAAAGCTTGCCTTTCATCGGTCTTTTCAGGCAGGGAAGCAAAAAACAGTACGGGGGGCCACATCTGGGCTGTAGGCAGGCTGCGGTTGGGATGACGTCTTTGGTTAGGTAGCTGTTCACAAGAAAGGCGGTGTGAACCGGGGCATTGTCATGGTGCAACTTCCAATCGGCTGCGAGGTCTTGTCAGACCCGATTGACCCTTCGCTTAAGTCTCTTGAGGACTTCCACGTAAAACTTGGCGTTGGCGGTTTGTCCAGGAGAAACAAATTCATGGTGAACGATACCTTTGATGTCAAAGAAAAAAGCAGGTCTCCCAGCACGGTCTTCATCTGCGACCTCTTCCCAGCCCTCCAACAAGGCCTGGTTTCACCAAAACACACCACTTCTGATGCTTTATCCCAAATATTTATAAATTTTAGGGTGACATAGGCTAGGTTTGGCTTTTTCATTGAAAGGCTTCCTCTCATACAACACATGAACTTTTAGTATACCGCTTAGGACCTATAATACCTATAAGACAGTTGTTTCAAAGCTGACTCGAATATTTGGTAAACTATATATATTGTACATAACTCCTCATTATCTTATTGATTCTCGAAGCCTCAACCAATGCACTCACTTTTGAGCAACTGACTATTCCAGTATTAATTAAAAGCTCAAAAATGCGAATGCCATACTGAAAACAATCTGGCAAGTCTCATGTTTATAAATTCCTGTGTGAACTGCCACAACAATTCAACCACCAAGCGGCAAGCTGGTTTGGGTGTTTATTGGATTTTCAAGCTCGTAAATTGTTTGAAAGCAGTGGATAGAATGAGGTTGGGGCCGATTGTCCGACGCAATGACAGAACTAACTGAAATAAAATACAATTCACAATGGCAGCTTAAAGAAAAAAGTCGGTAGTTGTGAAAAACAACAAAAGAAATGATTGTATATTTAAAAGCATTCACCAAATTACCAACAAGAAGAACGTCGAGCGCCAATCGACGCTGGACAGATGAAAGCAGTAAGCGAGTATGCCCAGCGAGAAATGTTGGAAATATGGGGATTAATATTAAGGTATTTCGGGTTTTGCAAAGTGTTCCAAAATCTAAAAATCCTATTCTGCTTTAGCCCGGTTGGTTCTAATTAGCTGATCCTACGTATTGCTGTCAAAAATGTATCTATAGAATTTGATAAAGAGAACCAAGTTCCGTCGCCGCCTTCTTGATTTGAGCTTTGATTCATCTGTGGAATATCAAACTCATCCGTTGTAATAATAATCAGCTGCTTCTCTGAATACCTATTCGATACGCGCTCGCTAAATTTCCCTACAAGGTAGCCTTGTGCATATTTGTGTGTTTTGCGACTTCACCAGTTATGCAGTTATCAGCGGATAGCCAGCCATTGTGGCAGCGATAGGGATATAAGAGGTACTTGGACAACTGTTACCGGGACTAACGGCCCAATCGACGTACTGACGAGGCAGACAAAAGACTGTGCAATAAGCAAGGAAAGTGGAATGTCTTTCACGTTGAAAAATGCAGCGTTAACGGAACACAAATCAACCCCACATTGCACAAAATACATACACATGCAGTCATATTTACTCATACCATAACAAAAGCAACATAAATTGACTACAACAACACGCAAAGGTAAACAAGACCAGATAGCGGAGAGTGAAAATGCAATAAAAACAATAACAGCAAGTCTGTGGAGAATTTTCTCCGGCTAACGGACAGTCAAGGTTGACAAAGCGACGGCTGAAGTACGGATTGACGGACTGCCAGTTCGACGCTGCTCAATAAACCAGAGCAATTTGCGCCAAAAGCAGTGTCGTTATATATAGTGACGCGCTGCGCGGACGGGTGCCGGCAGGGCGGTAGAGGAAATTGAAAAGAAGCCAAAGTGATGAGCAGCATTGACGGAGGAGTGACGCGTGCGAGAAAGTGAATTAAATAGCATGACATAAAAATTGCAAACACGAAACAGTAAAGTGGGAAAGCATCATGAAATCGCAAAAAAAAAGTTGTATAAATAACAACAGAAGCAGCGGAAAACCAGCGAGTAGAGAATGGCGCAAAAAATAAGCGCGAGCTGATTGAAAATGAGCGTTAACGGTACGCGCGCGCAAAAAATCAAGAAAATGCAATAACTTTTGCTTTGTTGTCGCTGTCGCAGCGAGCGGTCAAATCAAGGAGCAAAAAAAGCACAACAAACGAGGGAGCAATCGGAGCAACCGCACACAACAAAGCATGTAAAGGACGCGCAATTGACGGCAGCCAAAACAATTATACTTTTAGCTTTGGCAATTTCGCGCATTCAAGCAAATATCGACGACGCGCACAACGAATCAACGAGTCGTTCATTGACTTGTGCGCGCAGCATATTTATACAAAGCAACCACTTGTGCGCTTGCAAAGACCAACAACAAAACGCGAGCCACAAATCGTAACAAAAGCCAAACAAAGTAAAACAAAGGCGGAAATGCTGAAAAAAGGCAACAAAAATGGTCAGAAACACAATGAATGCATGGAAAAATTCGTATGCACGAATGAACGCATGATTGAGTGGCTAAATTTCTGCGTCAACCCTTGCCTGCCACACATACACACCCACAGCGCCACCGCAAACGCGCGCGCGCGCTCGCTTTTGCGCTCCACCGCAAACCGCATTGAAAGGCTGGCGCGCCCGAAAATTTCACGTATTCAAAATCGGTGCTGCCATTGAAGAAATTCTGGGGTTTCACAGCGACCATTTGTTTGGCTCGTTACCCCTTTTTTGTGTGCGGTAGTCCGCATACTACGCGGACAATCATTAATTTGGCATAACAAAACCGCCCAGCGGCGGCACATGTCTGCGCCACAGCGCCCGACACCACGCACCCCCGCGCGCTTCACCCGCCACAGTCCCGCAATGTGCCGACTCATTGTAAATGCCTTCATTATTTGCAAACCCTTTTCGCTGTGGGCGGTTGGGGTTCACCAATAGCACGTGTGGTTGTTGCCAAACAGTGGCTCAGCGCTATTTTATGCCTTCGGAAATGTTGTTGTTATTATTGTCTATATTTTGTTGTTTTTTGCACGGGCATCCGCCTACCGCTTTGTTGCTTACCTTACCTGTTTTGCTACCTTAATTTTGTGTTGTTTCGCCAGTTAAATATTATACCAGATTATTTTGTGTTGGTATTGGTGCAACGGTAAATTTTGAATTTCGGCAGTGACTAATGCTTTGCTGCCATTACTGCTGGTTCTGTATATTGCTTTGCAGATTTGTACAGCGTTAATGAGTGCTGGTTGTTCGGCCGTTAGCCGAAGCACATGTGTTGCACTGTGAGAAACGCCATTTAACTATGACAGATAAGGAACAATTCCGCGTCGCTGGTGGGGGGAACCATCATTAATCTTGTTTAGTTGAAAATAATTTAATGGCATTTTAAATTACTTCGAAAAGGTGGCAAATGTGAAACGTATTTAATTAATATTTGGCTTGGTTTTGAAAGCAAAGTAGGAAAGATATATTTAAAAGTATTGGGGCTACAGAATTACCGCAGACATACGAATAACTTTAACGCGGATTTTGAGCTTGATTTTTTTTCTATATTACTTGAATCTCAATTATTTTTCAAATGAATAAATGAGTGGACTTCATCTGAGCATTCATTTTTCATATCCAAGTAGTTTCTATTTACCTCAAAGTCATGATTATTCTTTAATGAACCACAAATCTCTTATTTTTGAAATCAAGAAAATCATTCGTGGACAAATTTAAAAAAGCTTTTATACGTGTTGCCGAGGCTGTGCTTAGGGTGAGCTTTCATCTCTGCTGTAAAGGTTTCATGCAATGGTTATGATCTAGCTACATGGATTTTGGTGTGCTTTCATAATTATTTTAAGTGCTTTCACGAGCTTTTATGAGCTTTCATAATTTTAAATGAGTTTTCTTGCGATAGTTATGTACTAAAAAAAGGCTTCTATAAGCTTTTATAATTTTTAATGAGCTTTCAGATATGTGTTACCGAAGGTCTGCTGTAAGATTTTCTTGCGATCGATATGACCTCGCTACAGAGATTTAGGCGAGCTCTTATCTTTGCTGTAAAGCTTTCATGAATGGTTATGATCTAGCTACAGAGATTTTGATGTGCTTTCATAATTATTTTAAGTGCCTTCATTAGCTTATATGAGTTTTTATAATTTTAAAAGAGGTTTCTTGCGATGGTTATGTGCTACAGAGCTTTTATTGAGCTTTCCTTATTTTTATAAGCATTCGTCACTTTTTGTGTACTCTCATCAGTTTTTATGAAATTTCAAGAGTTTTTCTGAGCTTTCGTAAGTTTTCAGGAGCTTCAGATTTTACTAAAATTCAGTCATCAATTTTTATGAGATTTCAAAAACTTTTATGAGCTTTCATAAGCTTTTAAGAGCTTCTGATCTCATCTAAATTGCTGCTCTATAGCTACCATACAAACTGGCCGAGCGATATCAATGCAAAGACCTTTTATACCTTTTTATACTAAAAGAAAGCACCTGTAAAGGATATTATAGCCTCGGTGCAGCCGAAGTTACTCGTAACATTGATTCTTTCTACTTTCCTTCAGGGCTATATTATCTGCCCAACAACGCTCCCGACTATCCGAAATTAATATTAAAATAACTTTTGACTCCCAGAATTTTACAGCGTATGTAAAAAACACATTTATTGTCATTTCACCACACACAAACACACACACCCCTATCAGCAGCATACGTGTGAGAAACTCGTTTACAAACAACAATTTTGTGTCAACACTGATAAATTACCCAAAGTGCACAGGTGGACAGAAATTTTTCAGCCAGCAACTGCCGGAGGCAAATCAGTGCGCCGTGGCTCAGCTGCCACACCAACTGAGCACAATTAAAATGCAACCAAAACTGTACAGATTTCTAATGAAATTTTCGGGTTATGTCATGGCAACACAAATACAACCCAAAGCACACACATACACAGGCACAGGCACACCTACAGGTGAATACACTTGCACTCTATATGCAAATAAGTGTGGCATAAGCAAACAAATATATTTATGCAAATCGACATTTGCGTATGCGTGCGTGTGTGAGTGTGCGGCGCCCACGCTGTCTCAATTATGCATACAAATAAATATTTCCAACTCATCTGCACACACACGCACACTAATGCCTGCGTGTGTGCATACATTAATTTGAGCAAACACACACACACTCACGCATTTAAGTTGGCAATACTATATTCTAGAGGTGTAAATTGGGTTAAAGGCATGACTCGGTTTTGTTGCTTCTAATTTCCATTTTGTTTTTGTTTTCGCCTTTTGCGTATGTGTTATTGTTGTTTTCGCTTTCAACGCGCTTTCGCCTGTTGTTTATGCGCTGGACTGTGTATAATTGTGTGGCATTTGTGCGCGAGCAATAGCGCGCAGTTTATGCCCGGTGGAGGCTGCTGCTTTTAATGGGATTTACGGTGCGCGTTGCTGTCCTCTATGTATATGTGTGTGTGAGTGCGCGCCCTACCCGCAGTGCGTGCGCGTCCTGCTGCCGCGGCGATGAGTTGGAATATTTTTTTAATTACTGCTCATTAGCGATGCGCCGTGAAGCAAACGCCCACACGCACAAAAACACACACACACATTTGAAAATGTTTATGTATTTGTGCGCGCACTTTTAACTTATCGATATTAGGCGCAGTCCCGCGGTGGCGCTGTTGGCGCGCATTCACGCGCCCGCCTGCTGCCACATTTGCTTAGCTTATCTTCAGCGACATCTTAAATCGCCAGCTGTGGTGTGTTAATGGCATTCGTGTTGTCTTCTTGCCGCGCTGTAGCTGTTGTTGTTGTTCTTGTTATCGCACATTCACCACTGTTATTGTTATTTAGTTGCTGGTTTTGTTGTTGCCGTTGTCATTACTCTAATTACAGCCGTTTCTTGATAACTGTTTTTCCATTGTTGTTTTTGTTGTTGTTTTGTTCATTCTTATTGCCTTGTCGTTTATAGCGCCACATTGTCTTGGCAGATTTTATGACTGAATGAGCAATGCCCCGACGCTTAGGCGGTTAATGTGCGTAGGTGTGATTTTCTAACTGTTTCTGCTATTGTTATTGTTGTTGTTCTCCTTCCAGCGCATTATATTGGTCTTCTGGTTGACTAGTGTTGCTTTTATTGCTTTTTCTGCGCATAATTTTTGCTTTTGTTTTTGTATTTTGCGCCAACATACTGTTTAAGCTTTAATTAATTTCATTTATTTCGCGCTGAAAATGTGTGTATGTGTTGGTGGACGGGTGTGTATCAGCAACAAGCCTTGATTACGCTTTAATGAAATGCCGATTTTTATTGCTGCGCCATATTTTGCCATATTAAAGTCTGTGAAATTTGTACAACCAAAAGCTGTTGCTCTTTGTAACGAACCGATCATTCGATTTCTCAATTTCCCATTAGCCTTGCGTGCTTTATGCGATTCAACCAAGAATTGTCTCATTAAATTCTTAAAAAGGCAAAGGCGGTTATTTTTACAGCATTTCTCTTTTATAAGATCAATAATTATTTTCACTCTCGATGAATTTGCGAAATAGAATACCAAGTGATAATTAAGACTTGCACTCTTCTTAGAGTCGCCACTTAAAGAAGTCAGTGCCTTACCAGAAATAATTGGCTGTCAGCCGTTAATACTTAGGATTAGTATCCTGAGAACTTTCTCTGCACTATATGATTATTTAAAAGGTCAATTGAAACCTGGCCTGAGACTTGGTTGGCGCTCCTAGAATTAAATTTATATAATTATAAGTTAGCCTTAACCTTCAAACGGCGCGTGTATAAATTTGATTCCATTCAGATGATTAGTTTGAGAATTATATCATTTTGAGTACAGCAACTTTTGTTTTCGGAAAAAATTTGGTTATGAAGAATTTTCCCGTGTTGATAAAATACGAGTATTGCTTTTGGAAGGGAAAAAATACAGTTGAAGCAAAAACTTGGCTTGATGACGAGTTCCCGGAAATTGCCACAGAAAAGTCAACTATCAAGTATTGG
Organism: Bactrocera dorsalis; assembly: GCF_023373825.1. Lineage (NCBI taxonomy): Eukaryota > Metazoa > Arthropoda > Insecta > Diptera > Tephritidae > Bactrocera > Bactrocera dorsalis. The sequence continues at coordinate 73,577,216 of NC_064307.1, read as the reverse complement.
CATGTTAAGTTTAGACGTTTTGAAATGGGCACCGAAGGCGGTGAACGCAGCGGACGGCGAAAGTGTTTGTCATCAACGAAAACATCAAAAAGGTCCCCAAAATAATTTTTGATGACTGTGAAGTTAAGTTCGGGATAGCAAGCACTCTAGAGTTACCAACTGAACGCGTGCATAATATCTCTCACGAATATTTTGGTATGAGAAAGCTCTCTGTAAGTTGGAAGCAACGACGTGTTGATGATTTAGAGATGTTCAAACAAAAAAACAAAAACTCGAACTTTTGCGTCGGCAGGTGACAATGGATGAAACATGGCTCCATCATTTCATCCACAGTCATCAGAGTAGACTGCCTACGATGAACCTACTTCAAAAAAAATTTACATTGTAGTCTATATACCATATACTTAATCAACAACATATGAATCCTTCAGCAGAGAAGAATGTAATCTTTCATCCAACACAAAATCAGGGTTGTCTTTTGTTGTTCTGCATATAACTTCCCAGTTTAGAGCACTACGTAAAGTAGAGAATACTATTCTCAACTTAACACTAGAGCAGCTCACTAGAAATCCATTTATAGACTTCGCATACTTGCAGATCATATGTAAGTCTGCTAGACTTTTCGTGGGAGCAGAATAGGTTCTATGCATGGATCTAGGTTGAAGTGAAATGGTATGATTACAGTTTGGCTTTTCTATAATTCTGTATATGGAGTATTTATGCTGCCTTAGAAGGGTTCCTTGCTAAAACTACTAGAACTACTACATTAAAAAAATCAATTAAAAGCTTCTCAGTTCTCAAATTAAGCGAAGTTGTGTATGAAAGACATATCCTTTATTGGTTTTAAAGAAGGGTGCTTAATCAGAGACTGAGTTAGTAGTATGTATAAGTGAAGCTAGAGTTTTCCCAATGAAATCCAATGTACAAGCCTAATGTTTAGTAGCACCGAAGAGGCAAGCGCTTGCCAACCGAGAATCTAATTGAAACACCGAACCAACTAGCAGAAAATAAACGATAAACTAAAACAATAAAAGGGCAAAGCGAAGCTAGCAACAAAAAAGGCAAAGAAATACAAAAAAGTCAAGCCAAAGCTGTAAAGCCATAAAAAAGGCTGAGTTAAAAACTGCCTACAAAACATAAAACAAAATCCACCCACTCGGGACAACAATTGAGGTCAAAGCAGAAAGAGGAAATTAATGAAAAATTTGTTTGGCCGAAAGAGTTGAGTAAAAAGGATACGTTAACATGACTAAATACAAAGTAACAGTTTATAAAAAAGTTTAATGAAAATAGATAACAAAGGCATTTTCCGGTATTTTCCTCCTTGGACTTTTATCTTAATAAACTACACCGTAGATAAACCTAACAAGTCAACGCGACGCAAAGATAAGCCAAGGTGTGGGGATTGTAGGTATCGAGTGTAAGGAAAATGAAGTATCACTGCTATAAGCAGCGCAGCTGAAAGGCAACGGTAAAGGTGGATAGCAGTAGTGAGAAAAGGGAGAAAAAGGTGGTTGAGAAAAAGCTTAAAAAGTATTTGCAGTTTTCAAAGGAAATAACTTATTTACGCAAGCGAAGCAGGAAGTTATTGTTGGCGCTACAATTGTTGTAGCAAGAAAGGGGGAAATGGCAACAAGCGAAATAAGAAATAATTCCGTTTAATGCCGAAGTTAAATACGGAAAGTGAACTTACAAATTCGTTAAGTTGCTCGATAAGACAATTGCTATGCGGGTGACATGAGCTCCTAATGGAAGCTATAAATATGGCAACAGGCTGTTGAAATCCGTTAATTTTTAATGCTTGTAGTTGTAAAATGTCTAAGTTGAATGTACTAAGTTGCATAAGCTTTGATAAGTGAATTTAAATTTTCGGGTCTTAATTAGATTGCTAAAGTCTTTAAGGTGTGGAGATTGCTAGTTAAGGTGTGGAAAACTTTCTTTATTGCTGAGTATAGCTATAGATGAGTGGTGTGTAAAAGGAATGCTTGAAGAGAAGATAGGCAAGTAGGTAGAGTGACTATCTGACGACACATCTAGGCCTTTAGGAGACTCATTGTGATACTATTGGGACTAAAGCCAATTCGTCGTTCTATTCATTCCCCTCTAAACCACTTCTGGTGAAGTTCATCAGTGCGAAAAGTTGTATCCGTGCAAAGTCCAAGACTGCTTCTATAACAGTCGTTATAGGGCGTTCCTAGTCTACTGGTATGTCTGCCAATTAGACGGTGATCTGCTAGTACTCCTACTATAGTTCGTAATATAAAAATCCAGGTTCATTTCATAAACCAGACCGACGTGATAAAGACACCAAAACAAGTTACATTCGGCTTTTGCGATTTTAGATGAAATGTCGGAAATGTCAAAGTTACCGACTGTTTTAAGCTGAGCGAAGGTCAATAAAATAATATTTTATTATGTTTCAATCTATTTATTGCTTGAGGCAAACAGCGCACGAGTATTACTCGCAAACTAGCAACTTGACGACAGCATTTGCTCAGTCAATATAACTGTAGAACAAGCAATACAACTTAAATAACGGTGCAACATGGCTACTGCCACTTCGTCAAGCACATACACACATACACATATACATTTTGAGCACTAGAAGTTGGTTAGGAGCCATAAAATTGCACAAATTTATTTGTATACATAATATACATACGTACATACGTACATACATATAAATACAAATGGCAAATGTATTGTCTGTCTGCTTTGTTTACAGTTTTATTGCTGACAAATTGTCATTTTATGGTTGTTCAGCTCAATGACTAAATATTTCACAGCACAAAAAACAACAACAACAAAATTTACAAAGTGCTGCTTGCAACTGTTTTTATTGTTGTTATTTTTGTTGTTTATAGCATTTTGCAGTATTTATCAGCAGCGACTAGCTGCTCGGTGCTATTGACCAGACGACAGTGGCTTAGTTTTACAGCTCAATTTTTATGTGCAAAAACAGCAAAAAAAAAATAATAACAAAAAGACATCAAGAAGAAAACCACAAATATTTAGCAGAGGTATACGTATGTATTTGAATATATATATAAAAAGAGAGCCATAATACCCTTCACAAAAAAAGGGCTTTGTCATGATTTTGACCGGTCAGTTTCAATGGCAGCTACTGTATATGCTATAGTGGTCCGAACTGAACAATATGTTCGGAGATTGTAGCGTTGCCTTGAAGACTAACCCATGCCGAGTTTCTTGAAGATATCTCGTCAAATGACAGAGCTTTCCCTACAAGCTCTTGATTCTAATCGTTCAGTTTGTATGACAGCTATATGCTCTAGCCTTCCGATATGGACGATTTCGACAAATGAGCAGCTTTTTGGGAAGAAATGGACGTAAGCAAAATTGCAGTATGATATCTCAAAAATTGTGGGACCAACTCGCTTAAGTAGGGAAAGGTACACAAAGTGAATTGACTAAATCCACTCAGCTCCTCATACTCTAAATAATCAGTCCACATACTACGTGGTTCCGACATTTTCTTCCAGGTGTTAAAACTTCATATACGCTGTACAGGGTATAAAGTTATAACTGGCTGTATGCACTCGTTAGTGGCAACAAAATGCCTTCCAGTCAGTGACCACATCTCGATGTGGTGGATTTGGTTAAGTGACGTCTGGCGTCAGTGCTGGGTGTTAAGCTGTATGTGCATGCGGTTAGTGGGTGGACTGCCATTTAAACATATACACACATATGTACATGTACACTTGTAGGTGTTTATGTATGTGTGTCTGAACAACGCCAGCCTGTCGCTCTTCATTGAGTCCAACTGAGAATTTATAGCATTTATTTGCATTATTATAAAACCAGAGCAAGTATTAGAAAATATTTGTCTTTTCAACACTTTGCACGCAAGCGTACACCCACAGCCACATATAAACGCAAGCAGCATTGCCTTCATAGAATTCACATATACATATGTATGTTATGTCTATGCATGTGTGTTTGTACAGTCATTGGCACATTTGTCTATGCGCCTAAACGCTTGTAGCAGCCTGCTAATATCATACGCTTGATTGCACATGTGTGTGTGTTGCAAGTGTTGCCAGGCAATTTTATTGCGGTCGATTCACAGCTTTCTCAGATTCAAATCTCCGCACTGCTAAGTATTGCTTGTTACAAGCAATCGCATTGTAAGTGCAACACAAACACACACACACACACATGTGCAAAACCGCTGCTGCTTGCCAATTCGCTTGCCTGCATGCTCGCTATATGTGTGTATGTGTGACTGTGTGTGCGCCATTATACGGTTGACCCATGTATGTGCTTGTTCTACTGGCTGTGTGCCAAAAAGCACCATTTGGCTGCCTCGACTTCCTTTTAGCTGCCGTCTTTTTTCAACTTTTTTCTCCGCCGCTGCTTTTTTATTTCTCATGATTCAGCATTCACATGCTTATTCAAATTTTTTCAAATAAAAAAGGACACTGTAAAGCGGATGTAGGCATAGAAAAAGGGGAAAAAAGCAAATGAAGGCAAAATGGAAAATGAAGACGCGCCACATATCAAAGCGTAATAAAGACGCAAGGCATCGATTTTACTGCAAAGTCATTGACTTTATCAGTCGCCTTGTCTTTTTCGTTGATTTCACTTTCTTTGTGCGCGTATCAAAGCAGCGGATGCTGGCGAGGAAGCCGTTGGGCGCTCTTTGATCAATAAAAAGTTTTCAAATTAGCATATATGGATATGGAATGTAAGCCAAATATTATATGTTAGCACAAATGTAGCTCAATGATAAGGATATTAGGGAAAGTACTGAACAGCGCTGATTAGATGTTTTGAGAAAGGAGTGTGGAATGCATGTAAATAATGTGCATATCACAAACTATATACATATATGTAATTTTCCTAAGCATACTTTTAGGCTATTAAGTGGTATATTTAATTTTTCTAGCATAATTTTAGGCTATCAAATGGTATATGTAATTTTTCATTGCCTACTTTTAGGCTATAAATACATTTTTTGTTTTCTATTTGACCACATAATCGACATAGTTTTAGGCGCCGCACATTCCGAACACAATTTTCAACCGTTCGTCGGTACATATATGGCTTGTGTATTTTTACAAAGCATACTTTTAGGCTACACCTTCTTAAAAAATAGCTTACGTATATGTAATTGAAAACATCAACTCTTTTTGATAAAAATTAATGGAGACCGCAAATATTTGTTTTGCAAAATACTTTATCAATTAATGAAAATCAAATTGACAGTGCTAAATAATTGAGTTCGAGAGCAATATAAATAAACATGTAAATCATCATGCACTTAAACTTTAGTCTACTCCATGTTTGTCTTACGGTATTGCCGTGAAACAAAAAGACATTCACTATGTGGAAATTTATATGCAAATATTTGAGATTTTGTGACAAATTTAAAAGACATCAAATCATCGTAGTGATCTGTATGCTTTGGTTATATAAAGAGTTTGTTCTCAATATTGGTTGACTAACCCTGTAGGAATAACTGCTGGATCATTTTTAGTACAATTTATCAATGGGTCCTACATTGAAGATTCATGTAAGATTTTCTTGAGCTAGAATTAAATTTTACTTTAACTTCGTCTGATTTAGAGTTTATACATTTTTGTATGGGGTATGGTACGAATATCTGAAGGAAGGGCGATAGTCGGCCTTAAGCCATTCTTCAACTTAAACTCTAATAATTTTTGGATTCAAGAAGATGGATATGTTCCGTTTACATTTTTGGGAATTCTTTCGACTTAAACTGTAGTCTTTCTTGGATCCATAAAGATCGAAAAAGTTCCTCTTACATTTTTGGAATCTTATCGGCTTAATTTGTAGCATTTCTTGGATCCATGAAGATCTCCTTAAATTTTTTGAAATTGTCTCGACTTAAGTAGTAGCAGTATTTCTTGGATCCATAGAGATAAAGAGAGTTCCTCTAACACATTTTGTAATTTTCTTGGCTGAAACTGTGGTACTTTTTGGATCCACAAGGATCTCTATTAAACTTTTTGGAATTTTCTTTACTTAAAATGCGGATCCATAAAGACGGAGAGAGTCGCTCTTACTCATTTTTGAATTTTCTTTCAAGTTTTCAAATTCCCTCCACTCAAACTATAATATTTCGTGGAATCACATTTTTGAATTTTCCCGAATTAAACTAAAGTCCTTTGGATCAATAAAGATGAAAAAAGTCACAACATAAGAGCTTGATAGACTGGCTGGCTCATAAATTTATAACCGCTGAAAGACTGTCTACTTTCTTAGAATAATAATAGAGAAATTGCTTCGTTTTGAACCTTTCCAAATCTTTTTTGTAGAATGCTTTCAGATAACTTTAAAGCATAAACTCATAACCACTTTACAACACCTACCGGCATAATTGCTTGGAGATAGCAGAAAACAAAATTTGAATAATCCTGCCCGACAACTAACCAGTGAATTTGCATATATGCACATAAAAACTAACAATAACAAAAGCCATATCTCCTTTAAAGCTAAAGCGCATAAAATAAATAAATCCAGCAAGTAAACAATGGAGACAGGACACTCAAACACACAAGTATATAAGTATATAAGTATGTATGATGTCGACAAATCATATAATTCACACACGTGCACAAATACCTAAGAGCACAAAGCAAACATATGCATATCCTGATAATCCCCTTAGGTGCATTCAATGCGCATTGCTTTCAGCTCCTGTGCCGGCGCTCCTCCAGCGCACCGGCGTGCCAATGTGCCATATCCAATTCCATTGTGCATTTCTTGGCAATCTCACACATTTGTCAAACATCATGCTTACACAATTGTTTGGTCAGTTTTTGATTTACTTAACAATTTCGTTTACTCTTGTGGAATCTGCTGACATGCCATATAAACATGCTGTTTGCATGGCAACCCTACAATGCGTGTGAGTGTGTGTGTGGGTGTGTTGGTTGTGGTGTCGGCCGTTTGTTTAACAACTGAATTTATAACCACTTGGAATTAAAATGTCAATAGATATCAATTTTTCAATTGACCAGAAATAATTTAATACAATATTTTTTTCCTCGTTATTGTTGTTTTTTTTGCACACTTACGAGCGCAAAACATGATTAATTGTGTGAAAAGTGAATTGTTGCCGGTTGAAGTAAAAATTTATTTTATTTAAAATGTACATTGTGACACTTGGTCATCATTATTATATATGTATATATACAGTTATGTGTGGGTGTGTTTGCTTTTAGTAATTTGCTAGTGCAAACAATTGAGTGGCGTTATATAAAAATTAATGATTGGTAAACTGAGTTAATAAAAATGAGTAAGTGAAATGAAAGCAGTGTGCAGGGCGAATGAAATTGCTTCATTTAATTGTCACTTTATTTTAAATATTTGATACAAGTGATTTTTATTTGAATTACCATGCAATTAATTACGAGTGCGCTGCCTTTTTTCTATTTGGACGTTTTTCTTTATAAAAAAAATTATCGGCAAGAAAAAATCTTCGTTTATTTACTAAAAAATATATATTAAGAAGCTCGTTGTAACATTTTGAACTAATCGGTTTACTTGTTTTCGAGTAATGTTGGCCGCCGACTTTGAAAATACCATTTTGAGAAAAACGCGTTTAAAGTTTGGCCTTGTACTTCCAAGCACTGTGAAACGGCTCTTCAAATTTGCCTGTAACTTCGAAAATATTCAATGGAACGATATGAAACTCTCTGTGTACATTCTTAAATATATGCACATTTATAAAATAAAATAAAAATTATCGATTTTTTGAAAACTCTAGTCAAAATCAGATCTTCGAAAAACAAAAATGTTTATTTCGAAAATACCGGCCCGACTTTCAAAATTTATTATATAAAATGTGGTCATTATCTAAGTTTTTTATCTCACGGTTTATAAGACTTTTCGATCAAGCTTATATGGCAGATGCCAAAATGGTCAAAATCGTATTTTCGAAAACTTCGAATTTTTTGTTTAAATGCTGTTATTGAAATAAAACGAAAACAAGGATTTTTGTTTTCTTTTCATCTCACGGTTTATAAGACTTTTCGATCAAGCTTATATGGCAGATGCCAAAAAAAAGCAAAAAAGAAATTCGACCAGGCATCAGTGGTTCTATCCTCATTCAAGCTAAAATAATGGGATTTCCCCGTGATTTTTATATAAAGTGCTTGTATAGAAAACTTTTTTATTTGACGAGATATCTTCACAAAATTCGGTGTGCGTTATTATCAAAAACAACGGTATAATTCCTGAAGAAATTTTTCAGATCGGACCGTTATACCGTATAGCTGTCATAAAAACTGACGTACTTGTACGAAAACTTTTTTAAATATTCAAATTCAAATTAAGTACATTCGATGTATATGTAAGCAAAAAATTCGAGTTTTTGAAATTCAAAAGCGATTATAACCTTTAAGGGCTCAATTGCTCTTATTCAATAAATATTTCTTAATACAAATATTTGCTCGAATTTTGGCTTTGGAGCCACTGCTAAGCAGATATAGCAGAACAAATAGTATTTACATAACACTACTTAGCAGCTAAACGGAACTCCTTAAACATGAGACCAACTATCTATCCGCTTTCCTCTTATACCACTTGCTCAAAACGATATGCACGTTCAATCAAATTTCATCTAATCTACACACAAGTGCAAATGCACAAACAAACTTAATACCAGCAGTTAGTCGAATCTATTGAACGCTAATGTTATGCAATTAACCGCAATTGCAATGCCAACAACTTCAACGAGCTTTGCAGCAGTGGCGCAACTATTAGACAGTCTCGAAGTAGGCGCAAATCAGACAAACCAAATCAGACTTGGCTTAAGAACCTCGAAGTTTGAAGTGCACGAGCACTAATGGCCAAATAAATAGGCAAAGTGCATGTGTGTGTGTGTGTGGCAACAACTATTGTTTAACATGCAATTATGTGCATATTGAAGTGTTTTTGTAATGCTAATATACAGTTACTGCATAACGAGTGGCAGTGCATTAGTTGGGGCAGGCGAAGTCATTACGAATTAATATTACTTGATATTTGTAGACAAAGGCAAGCAAACACTTACTTGGCAAGTAGCAAATACTTGCAATATGTAATTGGAAAGTACTTGTGTGTGCGTGTGTGTGTGTATTAAATTTGATTGCCTGTGCATATTTATTAATGTTGTTTGCTTTAATGGTCAAAACTTCACAGACTTCGACAAAGCAGTTGAACTTAACAACACTGGCACCCCACTTCACTTCACTTCAGCCGGTGGTACAAACGACAATTGTATAGATATATATATTTTCATACAAACGCATATAATTTAATACAAACACACATATAATTTCACATAAAATCACATACATTCATAGAAACCCACCTACATTTGCTCTCCTTTCATGCAGTGTGTCGGCCAACAGGGCGTATGATGAATGGCTGTATAAACAGCGACCAGCCGACATTTATGCATATTACAAATTACGCACAGCGTAAACAAACCATAACCATAACAACAAGAACAAAAACGAAATGCAATACGACAACTATGTGCGATTACTCTGCACTTTGGCTGTTGAACGTTCGCTCGCTGCGAAGAATGAGCGTTAAATTAATGAAATTGCATGCGATTTCAATTTTGCGCCTGCGTTGCGGCAACGCGGCAAGCAGTTCACAGCACTAACTGTAAATGATAGCATATTCATATAAATATGCTCACGCGAGTGTGTGTGTAAGCGTGCGCCAACAAACAAGCACTGACCGACAATCCACTGACACAGAGCAGATAAAACGAAAGCAAAGCAGAGCCAAGCCAAGCCAAGCAGACGTGCTGTCGACTCGTCGCTATGTATATGTGCGAGCGGCAGCAGCAGGAAATGAATGAATTTCAGTTTTCTGTAATTAATTTGTAAATATTGTATTTGGTCCAAGTGGGACAAGGCAATATTACATGGCAACCGAAAGAGTTGGTTATTAATATTTTTGATATTTTTTTTTGCTTTTCTTCATTTTTTTTATTTGTTTCGGGTATGCGTTTTCCGGTCAGTAGCAGAAGGCAAAAGGACAAGTCGAATTGCATGCACATGTGTGGAAATAGGAATGTACTCTCAGACATGTAAGTGTGAAAGCAGTAGATTTTCGGGTAGTTGGATAAAAAAAAGAGTTTTTGAAAAGAGTTTTTTGCTATGAATTTTTTTTCATATATTTTCCTATGCTTAGAACAAAACCGCTGTGTGGTTATATTTGTCCGGTATGTTAAAGATAAATATGAATATATAAAATCGACAAAAGTTCGAATTTCAACTTTCTTAGTCTCTTTTGTTTCTTTTTCTGCGAAGATTAAAATTAAATTAAAATTTCCAAATATTATCCATATTTGTTCTCTGTCCCGAAGGGTCAAAGAAACTCCTTTGGTAATTTCTTCATTTAACATATGATCAAATTTGACCCGGACTTATACAAAAATTTAAATATTTTATCCACATTTTTCACTTTGACATCTAGTCACCTTTTATATAAGCATCAATTTGATTAAGAAACATTTGTACAACCCTTTTATTGTTGAAAATTGTTATATATACCATCTGATCAAATTTGACCCGGACTGATACAAAAAAAACAAATACTTTATTTTTAGCCTAATCTTTCACTTGCGATCGAGTTGTTTTGAAATACCTTTTATTTATCAGTCGATATTGATCTGATCAAATTTGACTAGGACTGATACAAACAACTAAATACTCTATTTTTAGTAAAATTTTCACTTGATATCTAGTTATTTTCAAATGTGTTTTATATAAGTATCGATTTTATCAAAAAATATTTGCACAATCCTTTTATTGTTTGAAATTTCTTTATATACCAACTGATCAAATTTGACCCGGACTTAATAATTTGTTTTTAGCCTAATTATTCATTTGAAATCTAGTTATCCTGTGGTGATTTCCAACAGCGTAATGCCTATTTTAACTTTATTAAATTTTTTTTTCGAAAACCTGCAACTTACTAAACAACCCTCGTAGATTTCTGTATGACATACACATGTATGTGTGCTATTCATTAATATATAACCAAAAAATATGAAGTCACGTTGATTGCTTGTATAAAGCTTCATTTTTTCGCTTCTTTGTCTTTTTTTGTTTTTGCTTTTCTTGTTTCAATTCGTTTCCTATCCAAATTGCTTGTTAAATCTCGTATTTATTTCATTTCCTCGCCTGAGTGACTTTATGGCGAAATATCAATGCTTATGTGATTTGCCGATTATTGCCGGTTGAGCGACAAAATTACAAATAAAACAATTTAATTGCTTCAGGTACGATATAATTATGCAATTAAATAGAATTCAACATAAAATACTTACCGTGGATATCACATACAAACATACGAATACGAATACGAAAGGAAAATAACAAAAGTAATTTAATACTGTCCTTGTTATTAAATGATAATTAAAAATTTCTGTGGAATTCATTAAATTTATTTGTCTTGTATTATAGGCATGAAATGAATGAATGGAGATTTCTTTAAGAAATACCTAATTGCAAATTTGTAACATTTCTTGTGAAATTAAATTAAAATTGTTTTCATTAAATGCAATTTGTAAACAATTCAAATTTGTGGATATGCAAGGGGTAGAAATTTTCGTTTACTTGTTTAATACCTAGTAAATTGTGCTACAAGAGTGGGTTCTCCTATTTAAGATTGCTGCCCAGGGAGTCTTTGAATGCCTTTTTAAAGTATATCCTCTTGCTGAAGTCGTCTCTAGGAAGGCCACAAGGTAGACTCTCTACAATGGTGCTCCAGTTCTGACCGCTTATTACCCTGTTCTTGCCATGTCTTGAAGACAGCCATTTTGTTGTCGTATCCAAGACGGTATGTGGTGGAGTGAGGTCAAGAATCATCTCAAGTACAGCGGTTGGGCACATGCACATAGCACCTGTGATGATATGAATGCTAGTCTCTACACCGTCGTCAGCTATTTCTTAACAGCGGTAGGTGAGACTTTTGATGCCCATGACGCCACTCCACATGTGATCATTGGTCTGATTATCATTGTGTTTACCTGCCAGACATTAGCTTACCATTAGTGCTCTGGTGGCTTTTGAAATCGTGGCTTCCAACTGCTTTTTCCACCTGAGTTCTGAATCTAGTATGAGGTCTAGATATTTTATTTCATTTATCCTGGCCACTTCCGGAAAAATCTGGCTCAGTGCCAGACACCTTACCTCGAAAATCAAACGTATAGTTAGAAAGTAACCGATAGTTAGGTTACTTTCTTGCTATACGTTCGATTAAACCTTTTTACTTGGTTCCAAATTTGTTCTAGCGGCGTGAAGTCTCACTTTTGCTTATCTGAAAATATTTTTCAAAGAATAAAAAACTGCTAAGTAAACTCTGACGTCCATCTGACCCAGAGTTAATGTATCACAATATTTTCTATAACTCTGGTTCGTATGCTTTTCATTTTGCCACAGAGAGCCGTGTGTTTTAACAAAGAGCTTTATTTTATAGTGGGCTGCTTTTCGAAGAAACAAATAGCTTGGTTTTGTCTTTGTATGTCACTTGAGTCTATTACTCTATTACTCAGTTTTGTTCTTATATTTAAGTCTATTACTCTCTCACTCATAGTTAAGCAACTTTAAACTTACAATCGTTAATCTCTTCGGCATGCCACAAGTCAACATTCTTCGGTAATGAAAAATTTCAAATTTTTGGTACTTATTCTTTTCTTCATAAGAGCCTATTATGTCAACGTCCACTATATGAAGGACAAAGCCGACAGCGAGACGCTATTAAAAGCTCTCAGTGCTCAATTAAAATTCTTTGATTCTTCCAGTATTCTTAGCGACATAAGTACGAGTACAGTTGGTAGAAGTCATACCAAGAATTCGTACAATTTTTCTATAGAATTTCAATTGTAAATATATATTTATTATATGTACTTACTGAGAACTGCATGCGAGAACTGAATGGACTGTAACTACATATAGCTATTTTTATTCAATCATTCACATTGTACCATTACGCATTTCTTGAGACACGAACGAAAGCGAATTTATGAAGCAAAGAGAGAAGAGAAAAAATCAGAACACTTAGCCGACAAGAAATCTACTTATTTTCGCTAATAAATTACAAATCAACTTATAAGCTTACCATTTGATATTTATGCCTTTCTTTCAATCTCATACTTGCAGAGACTAACTGTAGAGCCAAGCTGGAGCGAGAGACGCGAGGGTGCAGGCGGTGCGGAGGCAACTTTCGACAAAAGTTGAAGCTGCAAAGATTTTTGGTTATTTACGAATTTTGTTGATTTGTTGATTTCGAGGATTGAAAGTTGTGGCATTAGCAAATCAGGGCAGGAGACGACACGACGACACAACGAAGGCGCCAACACAATTGCGAACAAGCGTAAAAAGGAGCAAGAAAAAAGTCAACACAATCAAAAGAAGTGATAAAACACAAGTAGCAAGTGGGTGTAGGAAAAGAAGAAGCTGCAGCGAACAGAGCGGAGGCGATTGACATAAGAAAGAGAAAGAGATAGAGAGAGTGCGAGGGAGTAAAGGACGCCAGCGGTGGCTTTGTGGGTGGAAAGTTTGCGCAACAAACGAAAACCGAGCCACTGTGGCTGCAGCCAGCAACAGTAGTTGAATTTGCGGCCGAGGAAAACTCAATTGTAGTTGGCGTTAGCGCAATTGTTGTTGTAGTTGAAGGCTCCAGCACTAAAATCAAATAATCAAAGCAAACATTGAGGCTGTAATAACAAGACAAGCTGGAGGACACGAGCGCCAGCTGCAGCAACAGCCGCTACACGCCAGCATAATAGTAAAACTAGTAGCAGCAACAACAACAACAAATGCCAACAACAGCTACAACAATGTTGGCTACTAAAGCAGCGCCGAAAGATGAGCAGCGGCAAAGATCAAAGCATTAAATAGCCAAAGAAGTTGCAGGCACGAGCCATAGAGCAGCAGTTGGAATACAAAAAAGCGGAAGAAGAAGAAGCGGAGGATTAAGTAGTGACTCCACAACAAGAAGAAGAACAACAAGCTGGCTTGCGGCACAAAAAAACAGAGCGCGTGCAGCGTGGCGGCGAACGAGACGGCAGTGCGGCGGCAGGCGAGAGGCCAGCACAACCGCCAGACGAACGCCATTGCAGCAACAATAACAAAAACACGCACAACAAACAATTTGTGCAGCATTAGAGCAACAGCAACAGAAACGGTAGTAGTGGCAGTGACGGCGACGGACGCGTATGCAATCAAGGAGCATAGAAGAATGTGCACGAAGACCGTTGAGTCGCAACAGCAGCAGCGCCACAAATGCACGGATGAGCAATGCGATGACAGCAGGGACAACAAAAACCGACTACGACAACAACAGCAACAGCATAATGCCAATGACTGCGACGTGGAAGTTGTTCAAGAGCAAAAAGCCAAACGAGCACACAAAACACTCGTGCGCGAAACGCAGCAGCAGCAGCTGGAGTCAACGCCAGAACGAGGGCTGGCGCGTGACAAAAGGCTATGGCCGTCAATGTGCGGCAGCGGCAGTGGCAGCGGCGCACGCTGTCGTCGTGCAGGAATCAAGTGGAAAATTATAATATCAACAATAATTTTGCTATTATGCCGCACAAGTGAGTACAACAACACATACAAATAAAATGAATGTCATTCATATACTTACATATATTTTTATGCGCGCACAAATACACGCACACATGTATGTAGATATGAGTATATGCACAAAAAAGAATAAAACATGAAGAGCTGTTTGGGGAAAAAAATGAACAATACAAACATAGCGGCAATAAAAGCAGTAATAATAACAAAAGCGACATTAACAACAACAATGCGTTGCATTATAATAACACACGTAATGACAGCACTTGAGCGTAATAATAAAATAATACACCACAGCTGGCATATGCATACATACATATATAGTACTTACATATACATACGTTGATATGCGCTTATATGTGTGTGTGTGTGTGTTTGTGCGCCCAAATGCAGCTCGTAAGTTAAAGAAAACACGAGTCAATTGAGTGATGCGTTGAGTGATGGCAAAACATATAAAATATAATGACATGCCGGTTAATGTATTTTGCGTGATTGAAATACACTGGTGGGCATTGGTATAGGTACACTTTTTTTATATACTAAAGGGGTTATATTAAGTTTACAACGAAGTTTGTAACACCCAAAGCTAAATGTCAGCGATGCCATAAAATATGTATATAAATGTTCAGCAAGACGTGCTGAGTCGACTTAGTCTTATCCGACTGTCTGTCTGTCTCTATATACCCAAACTAGTCCTTCAATTTTTGTGATATTAATCTTAGACTAAGCACATCCATTCGTCTTCAGATGTTGTTGTATATGTTATGTTGGTAAGATGGTAGAAAAGAGAGACAGGCGGCCGCTTATACTGTAGACCATCATTAGGCCTCGGGTGATAATCAATTTAAGACTTATCCGGCATCTTACTGAATTTGGTAAAAAGCTTGCATCTTTTCCACCCCAGCTGTCCAATATTTCTTAAATTGTATCCTCGGGAGCCGTGGAATATGTCCCGTCTGATCCATTTGAAGGCTGCGCTTCTTTTTCCGGGCATTCTCTGCATTCTGCCGAAGCCATTTTCCCGTTTTCGAAAGGTGGCATCTTAAGCTCACTTTTGCTTAGGAGGTTAGGTTTCGATCCTGAATAGCCTAAGACGTCCGTCCGTTGTGTTAATTCTATTTACGAGATCACAAGACTCTTACGGATCGACAAAGCGCTTTGAGACTATCACAAATTTGTTAAGTCGGTTACGGCTAAGTCTCCTGGTTCGTCAACAAGTAGTTCAGTAAATCTCTTGGAACTGGTCGTCCACCCCCGCCTGCTAAGCGCGGGGTCTATTGCTGTAGTCCCAGAAACAAGACGCGAATGAAGATCCCACTAGGTCCCCTGCCGATGTGAGAAAGAAATACCCTTGCCTTGTCTAGCTTATCAGCTTCTTAGTTGCCAGCGATTGTGCTATGACTATTAGCAGCCAG
The DNA here is from genome assembly GCF_023373825.1 of Bactrocera dorsalis. NCBI lineage: Eukaryota > Metazoa > Arthropoda > Insecta > Diptera > Tephritidae > Bactrocera > Bactrocera dorsalis. The sequence continues at coordinate 73,561,225 of NC_064307.1, read as the reverse complement.
TTCTATCTGAACGACACGACTAGCCTCTGCGACGTAGATCCATGTTTTCAGGTATGATGTTGAAGAAGAAGAGAATTTCAGCGTGTCCTTGTTCGGACCTTTTGATTTGCTAAACTTCCGAGAGCCTTAGGGCGAACTATGCTAAAATAGCAGAGATGCCTATGAGTGCCGTTTTATGGACACGTTCAGGCTTCTTAGGAAGTGCAGCCTTTTACCGGATGAATACTATATATAAAATCCTGTTCCGGTCGAGCTTAGCTCCTTTGCTTTCTGGCAACCAATTACAGTTTTCGCAGCTGTTCATTACAGCTTAATGTAAAAGAAAACATTACTTAATTGGTGCACTTATAACAATGGCTGTGGGTGTACGTATGCAAAATAACCTGCAAGCAAATATGCCAAGCAAATAAATGAGTACATACATCATCGTGTGTGTTGTTTTACCACCTTTCTATGCATTTTGGGCGCTCACAATTGTCATCACTGCTCGCTACTAGATGGGAGTGTACAATTATACACCTACACACACATTTATATACATGTATACATGTGTGTACATTTAACATAAATATATGGCTTGGGTAAATTTTGCGGTGTTTATATTTTTACTTGTCAGTCACTTGCTGGTGTTTTCCATAACGGCATAATTAAAAGCTTGTCAGTGCTGTGTTTTGTTATGACAGTTGGCAGTTAAAGGGTGCCTTAGGTGTGGAAGTTTTAGTTTGCTTGCCTAAATACTTGCGCATGCATTAAGCTTAAGCATATGTGCACCTAAATGGTTAGGGCGCCTAAAACCAGGCAACATAATATAAAATATACAAACGCTGTTGCCTTAGCGGTTAGTTTCACTAATATTCCAACAAAATGCATGAGCGCTCAACTCAGGCACCCATTATGCGCTGCAGCTGCACTCTAAGTACATACACTTACGTGTATTTTCATGTGCAGCTTTTTAGCTGGTGCTTTTAGCTTAATTGAAGTAGAAAACTTTCTAAGCGCTCACACATAAAGCGCAAGTTTCGGGTTTACTTACTTCGATATGTGAGATCGCTGCAATATTTATCAACTGCTGCTGCACAAAGTTTTCGAATTTATACAAGCTTTGACATAATGCTCTTGATAAATAATACCGTTGTTTCCTTGAGCATATTGATATCAGAACTTGTTTGGTTGTTAAAGCGTTAATTCGGCAAAGTTCATTGGAAGGATTTTAGTTATTTTCATCTTATTTAAAAATTGTAATATATTTTTTGATCTTAGGTCACTTTTGGCTTAAAAGTTCAGTTATTGATTCTGGTAGTATAGATAATGCTATCACAGCAACCGAGACTTCTGAAGGCCTCTCAGATTTTTTATGCAGATCCTTATGCCGCAAAATTATCCATCATCTCAGCTGGGATCAGCACACTAGATAACAAAATAACTGTAAAAATAAGCTACTGTATCTGTGTGAAGAGCTTGTTCCTACGCTTTTATACTGTTATCGTATTTTATTGGCTATTGGTTAGGTTATAGGTTAGATGATATACATAGTTGATCCCAGAAGTTGACTGCAATTGGACTTTCATCAGTACTGTTGTTGAAATATTTGTGAAGACCGGTTCTGACCAGTTATACTAGCCGGCTGTCAGGTACTACATATGCTTACTGGTTCTTAGCTGTGTCAGATGGAGGTTCAGTTTAATTTGAGGAAGGAAGTTGGAGCGTTTTCCGAACTCGAAGAGCGGCTTGATATCTGAAAGGCTTCCAGCTTCGAGCAATAGATTCAGGCTTCTACTCCTTTAGTCATATTGCAAACAGAACCTCCAGTAATGAGAATTTTTTAAGCTCAACTTGATGCCTTAAGGTATGAGATACGGGGTGGTTTAGGCTTGACTTCGGCAATGCTGGGTAATCAAGAAGAAAGTGTTGAGATTTTTTACTTGCTATATTTCCTTGCAGCTTTAACAAGTGGTAACGGGTAAAATTTTTGGTTTTATTATCACGTAAGCAGCAATAGGATAACAACTTAGAACTGTTACAATTGGAAAAACCTTACTTTACTCAAGGCGAAAAGCTCGCTAGTTCTCTTGCGGTTTCCATTAAGGCAGAAGAATCTTGCGATAGTTATTTTACGCCCATCCAGTTCCCGCCAGACCCAGCTATCCAATAAATCGACTGAGCTGCTTTCCCTTGCTAACTCATTAGTTATAAAGTTGCCTGTCTTACCGCTATGGCCTGTTATTCATGCTAGTCTAATGAAGAAGTTACCCCACGCCGTTGATAGGCATTACTTAATCTGCCTTGAGCCAAGGTCACGGAGGTTATATATATATATATATATATATATTTTCCCGTAGTTCCTAGGTGGAACATAGGGCCTCAATATACGCTTCTAGTAACATATTGAATAGTCACATATTTTGATATTTCATGCGTTCATAATGTTATGGTTACAGAGGTAGAGATCTATTTTCATTTCGGTTTTCAAAAAAAACCAACTTTTGTATACCTTAGTGCTTTATAATCTAATAAGGTTCAGTCGATGAATCGTATGGCCATAATTGCTACTTTGGGAACGATGAATGGAGCTTCGTGAAAACACGCTATAGATCTCTTAGTGACAATAGTGGAATAGATTAGAGTCTTAAGGGCTTACAGACCAAAAGCTCTAAAGTATGTGAAGAAGAAATTAATTTCTCTCTCTTCAATAAGCTTGCTTAGTGGGCTGTAGTGATAATATCAGCTCTAATGGGTTTAAAAAACCTGGAGACCCCAATTATATTACATTGAAACAAGCGTAGGACTAGCCAGAGTTCAGGATCCAATTTCTTTATTATCCGCACTTAATGTTTCTAGAGCTAGCTCAACGAAAACTTTACCCAGTAAGGTCTATTAGGTATTAATTCCACAATGGGCTCAAGTGAAGTTCTGCTTTGAGCAATATTTCTTATCTATAAAAGTTATTATACCAACGAGTTAGGTTAATAAATAGTCTACATTTTGAAAGAGCACGTGTTACTTTTCATTATTTATTGCCACTTCGGTATTAAATCTTAATCGGAGTTGAAGCATGAACACCTTAAAGTAAATATTAGCTTAGGTCTTCATACAAATTGCATTAAGACGCACTTAGTTATTGCGAGAAAATTTTATTATAATAAATTTTGATTTATTATTTCATAAAGTTCAGCGATACTTAATAAAATTTTACAACAAGGGTACTGACAAACATTCATTCGAAATAATGCCAGTCACGTCGCATCACTCAGCAAGAGCTTACTTACCTGCAGACCAAAGTACTCCTGGCACACTTATGCTTATATACCTCACAATTTCGCTTGAAATTGCCCTCAACACCCTGTAAGCCAACTACAATTACTCATAACACTCACTACGTGCTCGTGTATTCATAAAATATCCAGATGACAAATGCACCGAAACACAGAAATACACACAGACCCCCAGATCGTTATAGCGGTATATGCTGTGGCTAGGTAGAGAGGCGTATATGCACCTTTGGAGTGACGTTCGCCCGCAAACAATAAAAAAATCGCGTAGAATCCAATGCGAAACAGAAATAGAGGACGGCACGGCAATAAAGGCCGAAAAAAGAGAAATACAAATAAACAAACGAGCGTAAAAGTAAAGGCAAATAAATTACGACAATTTATAATTTTTGCCAGCTTTTCCTTTTCACATTTCGCCCACAGCTTTTGCATTAAATCTTTTTCATATTCTACGGCTTTATCTACACTCTTCTTATTGTTGTTGTTATTATTATTGTTTCCTCTGTCTCTTTTCTACTTTCATGCTGCGCTACGTTGCTGTACGCCATTACCTTTATCTGTGGCCGGGAATATTTTGCATTGTCTGCATTGTCGCCAACAAAAGGTCACGTGCTCGCCATACGAAAGGGTCGTCTCATGTCCCCGAGCTCATTCACTGCCCTAAGCGGAGATCTACACGTACAGATACAATTCAGCGGCGAAGATGTGGCAGTCGGCAATGCTGTTGGGGGCGTGGCAGGAGTTGGGGCCAAAGATGGCGTTGAAGTGGCGGCTGATGAAGCAAACGTGCGGAGTACAACAACAATAACGTCAACCACTGTGGGCAGGACAACGTCGACAGCAACAATGACGACAACGTCGTCAACGACATCACGCACGACACAGCCATTAGATGGGTTGGGTTTCCGTCAAGTGGGTGTCGTCGGCGGCGGTGTGGGCGTCGTGGAGAATACCATTACAAGCACTTTGGTAATTAGTAAAATCATTGACGATTTTGTGGATGCAATGGATGCGGCGTCGGGTAATGATACAGCGCGTGCATATGTGGAGCATGCACAGTTCAATAGCAGCTTAACGAGCAGTTCGAGTGCGGAAGTGACAACGCCAGCAGCGTCCAATGACACCCACAATCAGTCGGCGCGGCCAACCAAAGTGTTGCAGCGGCGCCGCAAAGAAATCGTGCAGAATATACCGGTCTTCCCCGATCCGCGCCATAATGTCACACAAATCTCGGTGCCCTGCCAGACTTTTACACGTGGCGGCCTGTACGAAATGCAGGTGGTTACTAATTTAAAGACTACAACGCCAGTTGCTGCAGTGAATGCCAGTGCTCACGAGCCACTGCCCACAATGACCACCACCACGCTGATGCCGGTCATCGATGAGCGTTTGCGTCAGACGCTAGACGTGCGATGGCCCAGCGCCGACATGCAAGTGACGCCGACGCGCTTGCGCACTTACCCCGAACAACCGGTCGAGGTCGTGCTACGCTTTCCCGAAGTCAACTGTGAGCGCGCTTGGCACGAGAGCAGCTCGCTGGATTTGCCGCAATTTTGGTTGGAGCTCATCTATTGCGGTAAGCAACGCAGCTGCAGCGACGTGTCGCCACAAAATGTCAGCAAATCGAGCATTTTATATATGGAGCAAGTACGCGGCTACCCGAAGCATAAGCTCGTGCAATTGGGTTGCGAACTCTTCGGTTTGGCCGGCAATTATGCGGTTCAGTTGCGTCCGATGGTGCCAGCGCCGAATGTGCCCATCACACGTCGTTTTCTCAGCGTCGATTGGAGCGATAAATTTGTGTTTAATGTTTATGCGCGCAGCATCTTTCCTTGCGATCCGCATACGGGCATCGGTGTGCTGTACGAGTATCCAGGTTGTATACTGGAGCAAGGTGATCGCGTGCGCGTTTTTGCAAAGTTGCGCGCTGATGTGGCATCGCTGAAACCGCCCACTACGCTGCACTATGTCGCCGAGCAGCGTGTGGTGAAGAGTCATCATTCACTTTACTTCAGCTGTGACCTATTTACCGAGAAGTTCGTCGAGTACTGCTTCGTCTATGTGAGTCAAGCCATATCGGGTGCGGTAGCGGACGTGCGAATGGATTGTGTGCCCACATTGCCAGTTAGTGGTGAGTAACATTTTTTTTATGCATTATTTATATTGTATTTAAGTAAACAAACACTACGCGGTTAACCTTTCCCTAGCTTATGTGCATGTTTCGTTGTGACCCCAGCTTTAGTTATTAATTTTGTTAAGAGATATGTACTCTCTGATACCCGTTATAAAATTATTGAATATTCTATTTTGGATTAAGGTTAGATGTTCGGTTAGGTTAGTTCGTGGGGTTGATTCAAATATCGATGAATCTGATTCGCACAGAAGTTGTCCTTTGTGTTAACCATAAGTTAGATCACTAGCTCATCAGCGATCGACGAAACGTGTTCTGTTTAACACAAATTTATTAAGACGGTAGATATCAAAGCCAGTTACTTCGCTAGGCTCGCCAAAAGTGCATTAGAGAAGGAAGTAACAATAATGTTCCGACAGAATATTTGGCCGCAGCAATAATTAATTGCGGCGAGATTGCCTTTGCTTAAAGTTAGTACTGTAGATGACTAGTTTTGGGCACAAATCCCTCGCAGGTGTGTGAGTCGAAAAAGAACGGTCACGAGAAAATTCTGCGGTAATCGAACTTGGAAGGAATGCAGTCGTAGCAGTGAAGAATTTCTCAAGGCTTTTTTGAAGAATAATGACTTTAAGGTTTCTCTCTGCAAGTTTTAAATGGCCTAAAATTAAATTTTCTGTTGTATTTTTAAGTGACTCCTTGACATAATATGTCAAAAATATATTAAGTACTCGTAATCATCTAGGTGGTGTCAACTAGTCCTGACAGCCATTCAGCAAACAGCCTTTTTAAGTCATAGTGCTCCTTGTTTTTGCCAACCCACATTCCTTCCTACACTAAAAATCGCGCGAACTGCTCGCTAAGCACGGCAGGAGCACAATGGATATATGCACCTATACTACTGAACAGGCATCAATATACATACATATATGTATATGAACTAAGCATATCAGATTTGATACTGTGCAGCATATTTGTAAGGTGATTAGAACTACAAGTATGTCATCAATGCTGTCACACACACACACATACGCGCGCAACTGGGTGACATTAGATTACAATATTATTAGCTAGTGAATAACCCATTGAGTACTCGTGACATAAGCAAACACATCCACATACCCACACACACTCACATGCAACTCATATTGCGCGCTCCTAATCACTATGCACCTACTTGTGTGCTTGTTGTCAGTTCGTTGACTAAAAGCGATGAGTATTTGCAACATTGTCGCTTATTTGTTTTTGCAACAAACTCACTCACACACACACAGATATCGAGACGTCCGTGTAAATGACAACGAATTTAGGTCATTATGGACCGAGTCAAACAATGAAAATTGCTGGCAAATGCATTGCATGCACACACACAGGCCCATATACGCAACTGTCATCCGTGTATGTGTGTGTGCATTGTTATTGCTATCCAGTTGACAGTTCGCGTATGCAGGGCAAGCGCCAAATGCGCGTATAAGCCTTGGGGGCAAATTGACAACGTCAACGTCAACGATAATGCAACGTTTTCACACACAAACACACACAGATCTATAGAGGCACATTTAACAATATGTGTGCTTGTGTGAGTGTGTATTTACTCATTCGAGTGCTTATTCATATTTGCTCGCATGTAACGCATTTGATTATGTTGGCCTCGAGGGTTGATGATATTGTTAAGATGGCTATAGATATTGTTGTTGTTATTGTTGCTTTTGCATTATACGCCATCCATTGTTAAATTATGTAAAGCTGCAAACATCAACGCCGACTGCTTGGCAGTTGCAGCGTAGCGCCATCGATGCAACAATACATTATTTTCCCAGTTTAGTTGTCTGCCACATTGCCGCCCTCGTTACTCTTGGTCTGCCACACTTGTCTACAAACTTAAATGACTTTCATATTAATGCGCATCAAGGCAGCCGATGTAAGGAGTTTAATGTATTAACTCGCGGTTGGAAAGCTAAGCAACAGAGTTTTCGGGATCCCGAAATTTCGGGTTTGTTGCTTAAATTTTTGAATTTTTTTATTTTGTTCGTTGAGCTTATATGTTACTCAACTGAGTTTGTGTGATCCCGAAATTTCGGGTTTGGAAACTTTTTATTATTTAATTTAAACGTTAAATTTTTTTGTAATTATCAATGGAAAATGTAATGTTAATCCTGAAAAATATAGTATTTGCATAGATTTTCAAGGATACCGAAATTTCGGCTTTTGTGCTTATTTTTTTGTGTGATCCGAAATTTCGGGATTGGTGTTAATTGTTTTATTATTTAATTTCCTTAATCTTTAAATTTTTTTGGCTTTAGTGCTTAAGTTTTTATACATATGTTTTTTATTTTATTCGTGGGATTTGTACATACATATGCTTTGTATTTAAAAAACAATAAATTCCGAAAATTTTCGGTATTTCGGGATCACCCTGTTTAGCGCACACAATTTCGGGATTCACAGAATTGACCGTGCTTGACTGCTGTGATGTGTACCATTAATAGCACCTGTTAGTCTGTTGTTTGTTTATTTCGGGTTTCCGCAATTTCGGGGTTGCTACTTCATTTATAGCATTCTTTATTTTAATTATTGATATTTTATGTAACAAAAAAATAAACAGTCCCGAAAATTGTCGGGATTTCCGGTAAACTCATTTCGGGATTAACAGAGTTACCCGTTCTTGACTGCTGTAATGTGGCCATAGCACTTGTTAGTCTGTTGCACCATTCCTGCTACAAACTCTCGTATTCCCTCCGTTCAGCACATATCGATAACCATGACAAATAATAATAATAAAATAAAATTATATCAACCACATGTATCGTATTTGTCATTAATAATGCAAAATTGTTTTCCTCTCTTTTTTATTGCTGCTGCTTCGCTGCGGACATCACGTGACTTCGTCAACCGACTCGTTGCCTACTGTGCCATTGACTACGCCACAACTCTAATCACATTGCACGACTGAATCGCTTTACCGCATCTCATATGCCTGCGCTATCGCCCACTTCCCATAATGCCGCGCTGATCGCTTTATGACAGACTCCGACACTGGCGGCTGGGGGCCGTGGAGCGAATGGACACCATGCTCGACGAATTGTCTGGGTGGCACGCGTAATCGTTATCGATTTTGTGACTCACCCCCACCGCGTTATGGCGCTAAATTCTGTGAGGTAAGTACAATTCAAAGCGTAACAAAATAGCTGCGGCACGTCAAATGGCAAGCCCACAAGCCAACGGTAGAAATAGTCCAACGTAGATAGTAAGCTAGTCGTCTGTCCCACCAACAACCAACCGACCAACTGAGCCACCGTATAAGTGACAAAGCCACCCCTTAAATGACCATACTTACCGCTGCTTGCAACCAAGTGTGCCTGGTGCTGGTGCCGGCGCCGTTGCCGCCTCCGCTGCCAGATCAGCGCATCGTTAGACCACTTTGCCGCTTGGCCAACCATTGGCAAATGGCATTCTGTGGTGCATAATTTAAAACTTTTCCCGCGCGTTTAGTTAAGTGATTTTATTTTGTTACTCGCTGTGCACACACTTTTTCGCTGTTTATATTTGTTTTATTTTGTTGTTGCTTTTCAGCATCTTTTGTTGTGCTAAACGCATCAAATTACCGGCTTGTTGTGCGCGCACATTTGTCGTGGGTAAACTTTTAAAGCACCAAAGTCCACACTCTCCAGGCAGCTGGGTGGCAGCAGTTTACAACGCAGGTTTTGTCCCCTGTCCGTTCGGCTCGTAAATCGTAAATTTATAGTTGCAATTTAAGTTATATATTTAAAGTCTAATGGCTACAATCAGTGGTGATATATATAATCCAATAATTGGAAGGTTTTGTTGCGCCATTGTTGATAATGAATGGTGGCGGTTTTTGTGGACGCTTAAATTTGGTCGCTGATAAGAACAAACAAAGAATTTCGTATACCATATATCTCAACTGTCTCGAATTTCTTATTTAAGAACATGAATACAAAGCGTGTTAGTCGGGGACATGAGAGTCGGTGACTTTGACGGTCGTTTTCACACACAAACTGCTAATTTGATCAACAAAGTTCATGCCATTTGAACGCAGTCTTATTTTCGACGAAGCACTTACTCTTACAACTCAATTTTTCGGTCTTCATAAACCCATAAAGATCTTAGTGGTCTTCTTCTTTAGTGGCGTAGAGACCACTTACGCGGTTATACCCATGTTAGGGGTAGAATGTGAAATTTCAATGAAAATCTCGTTAAGAGACTCTTTATTCTCTATTGTTTTGGAAACGTACGTATGTCTTATAACTCGCACAGTCGTTCGTCATCCCAAGCAATCTTGAAGAATTTTTTTTAGTTACCGAAGCAACTTTACTCGGTTGTTCTTAGTGATTTTTTATCGATTCCCAAGCAACTTCACTCGGTGGTCCTTAGCGTTGTTAGACCGCTTTCAAATTGTCTTTCTAAAAAGCTGGTGTTGTAGTATATGAAAGAGCAGACTATGATAATTCTTTGTTGTCTACAAGCCCGCTGAGTGCCTTTACTCTGTATATCTTATAACCAATTCGAGAATACTTTGACTCACCCTCGTAACTCTATCGCACAACTAAACAACCAACGCAACGGACAGTATATTTATGATTTTAATTTAAGTTGCTCAAGCAAATGAACTAATTACACAGTCGCTACTTAATTGCCAACGACAAACTGCGTTAAGCCAAGAAAAATGAAAATTTCGCAAAGAAGAAACTTTACAAAAACTTATGACGCCATAGTTAATTACACGCTGAAACTTGCTTTACAAGCTTCCGCTTGCTACCATTAAGTGGAGGTCACTGTACCTGCAACAAAAAGCAAAAACAAAACAAAGAGTCTAAAGCTCAGGACACGCACAACAAAACACTTCACAAAATACAATGGTGTGCATGAAGCGGTCTCAGCTGGGGCTTGGGCGGCACAGGGTGGTGCTATGGTTGCTATCACACTATCGAGGAAGTGAGTAATCATAAAGATTATAAACTCTGTTGAAAGTGATTACAGCAGTCATAGAAGTGTGGCACAAAACAAGAGTGCGCCGAAGAGTAAAAAAAAGTAACAACAAAAAAAAAGTATATAAGAACCCACAACAAGCAGAAGATAAGGACAAAATGCATGAAACCAAAAAATGTGTAATAACGCTGGAAGAAGCACGCAAACAAGCATATGTGTGGGTGAGTTATAACACACACAAAAAAAGAATGCGTGCAAATATTTAGTAGGTAAAAGTAGCAACAACAGCAATAACTCATTGTCGGCGAAAATGAGTTTTTTGCGCGCCAAACAAAAGCCTACAATAAAAACAATGCAAATGATAAGACTGACAAGCTTAATATATGGTGCTTTCCCCCATTCATGCTTTTGTTGTTGCTGTTGCACAACACGTTCATATTACATATTTGCTTTTGTGCCACTACACATAATACTTCATGCACAATAGTTATGCTGCTGCGACGCCAGCTAGCGGTTTACTTTCATGCTTGCAACGCGCCGCGTTTTTGCTTTCCTCTTTGTCACATTTCCGCCCGCCCAGCGTTGCGTTTGTCTATATGCGGAAATTATAATTTCGCGCCTCACCAACGCGGTGCCGTGCGCGCTCAACGGCGCTATATCAAAGCTGTCAGTTGTTGTTGAGTGCCGTCGCTAGGCAAGCGCGGTGCGCGGCGCGTGCGAAGCGGTAGGTATGTGTGCGTGTGGGTGGCGCCTGAGCATGAAAGCGCTGTCATAAGGCGATTTGTGCGGACCAGCGCAAGCAATGATAGTGGCGCGCGCGCAACTGTAGGCTATACTCCTTTTGGTGCTGTTGTTGTTGTGGCCGCGCTGCCTTTTGTTTGCAGCACATAGTGCGGGCTTGCGGTTAACATTGTTGTGCTACACGCTTATTGTTGACTACGTATATATACTCACTCGAACATATAACATAGATATATGTATAAACTTGTACGTATATGCTTATTTATGTTTATATATACTTATATGTATGTGTGCGTTCGGATAGTTTATGTGCCTTTAGGGAAGGTGTCAGCGTTCCAACACTTGAACTAGATTGTGTTGGGAATTTACGGCGCAGCGTTTTTTGTGCGACAACCAGCAACAAACAACAACAACTACAACAACACTGCTAGTTGACGACATCATTTACCCATAAACACACATAAACGCATACACCTACGCCCCCGCCTGTTTTATTGTTCTGCCATAAAGTAGTTTTTTTAGGCGCACACACACACAAATATAGTGACATAAAATCAACAACGGCAACAACAATAGCAACACCAGCAAAGATATTGAAGACAACATCTTTGTTACACTTGAGGGCAATGTCTATGCAACGCTGCTCAAAGCGGTCTTTTCTCCAGCTCGGCGCTCATAAACGGGTGTTGCTGAGCTCTAAGCATTACAACTTAATAGATACCGACATACATACATACATATGTACGCGTGTCAGCATTGTTGGCGCTGGCAAAGATATTTAAAATTATTACGAGGAAAGCTGTGCGAAAGTTCTGCAGTTTTTAGTGCAAAGCCATGTTCGCGCATATCAGTGCAGTGTTGCAGCGCCGAGAGCTAGTAGTTCAAACTTTTAAGTGGCTATGCCATAAATGGTCGCACGGTTGGACGGACAGATGAAAGGTGCTACAGTGTTTTGCTACTGTTGCTGTCAGGATTTCAAATTGACTGCTAGAAAATACGTAGGAAATTGTTTCAGATCTAGATGGGTTTGAATACAGTTACTATCTGGCTATTACTGAGGTCTTTTATCAATTCTCACCCTTCAGTACACTTTAAAAGAAGTCCAGCAATGCTCCTTCGTCTCCTGGACATTGTCCCATAGACATCATTGCGGTAAGGCTAAGCATCTTGGCGGACGCTAGTCATCAGAGTCGTATGGAAGAGGGTGAGGTGGAAATACCCAGACACTTTCTCATCTATTATCCAACCTTTGCAAAATTCGGTATGAAAAATCTCGCCAGTCTTTTTTTCGACAAGCCAGGACATTCATTCATATATATGAAAGTTTTGTGTACCACAAGAACCGTAGTTCTAATCCGTCCAAGTGATATCCCTGTCTGGATCAGCTTCTCACAAAATCCATAGACTTGCACACATCCCGTAGTTCCGATATCGAAAGTTAGGTGAGGTTAGGTAATAGGCTAATTACTATTGTGGTCTTGAATAATCTCACTTGGACTGCTATGGATGCTGTCCGTTGTAATTCCCAGAACTCTTTGGTATATATCAAAGAGACCGTCCATTATCGCCAAAATGCCTAGAACCTGGCGCAAATTTATTGAGGCGACTAATATCAGTCGGGTTCGAGATTATTCAGTATTACAATGGCTTTCCTTTGCCTGACCTGTGTCAGAGATCGCCTTATCAACTCCGTTGGTGTTTCGGGGTTCTCCAGCGCTGTCATCAATCCTGGGGTGACGACATTCTCTTTGCTGAAATGCGGTAAAAGCAAACATGAAGTTCATTTCCGTCCAACAGAGAAGTGCTTGTTCTACGTGTATTGTTCGTTGCCTATGGCTCTTTGTCTTTAACCTACATATATTCTTCCTGCTCAAACGTGAATCTTGAATAAAAACTACGTCAGCTCCGGCTTTTTCCAAAGGAAGCCAGAAATTGGCACAAGTCGCACTTGCAATATGGAGATTATTCTGCAGGACTTTCATACTCCAGTGTTCCCTGTAGATGTGCGAGTTCTGCACCATCATCACTACCTCCGTCATAATCTTCGAACAGCTGCTGTAGCTTGAAGAGTCATCCGTAGTTCAACGGTCCGCCTCAGCACTAACCACGTCCGAAGGAATGGAGTCGAATGCCATGTCCTTAGTCTGCCGAAAGTTGGGCAGTGGAGGAGAGAGTGTTCAGTTATATCCATGTCAATTTCTTTGCTCATTTGATAAATTGCGTCTCCAAAACCTTTAGACTCACCGCATATCGAAAATGTCCGACAAAGTTTTGCTGAGCTTGGAAGTAATAAGGACTAGAGTCGTTCAGAAAATCGTCGCGTTTAAGTTCATTTCAATTAGTAGATCATATTTATAGTGTTTTAATAATAATAACGGGTTCTTTGTATGTATCTTCAGTTTTTATAATTTCTTTCCATGTGCTTACTCAAATTGCCCACCGTGCATGAAATAGTACGCAAACGCATATCATGTTGGTTAAGCCACTTGCTCTTTGCCGCCGCTTCTAGGTGGTCGCTGAAATGCGTACTTGACATGTCGTAAAATTATTTTGAGCCTGTTTTTAGGCGCATATAATTGAGTTGTGAGAGCATGTGAGCCCGGCGCTTAAGAATATGCAAAGTGTACGCACAGAGCACTTAGTCGTACACATTTAACCAGCCGTCTACATGGGCTTGCGGCTAAGTTTTCTTCGTTACGCTTGCGGTTGTTTGCATGTGTAGGCATTTAGCCCGAATAACGGCATGTTGGCAACTCACTGTTGCCATATGTTGACACACACAAACACGAAAGTGTCGGAGAATGTCAACTTGTTGCATGGTTGCCAAGTAACTGTGTCAGTCATCACTGCTTTTGTTTGTTCGATAAATCAAAACAAATTTTTTAGTGGAAATATTTTCATAGAAAACGTTGAAGTTTGCGGTGACGCAGATAATTTTCCCGCGGAATAGACATTATTTATAACATTTGAGTACAAAAATACGCCAAATATTTTCCAAATTTTGTAAAAACCAGGTTCAGTAAGTGACGTCCACGTGTAAGATTTCCAAACCAGCAAACTGCGAAAATGCCACCTAAGAAAGGTAAAGGTAAAGGCAAGAAAGGTAAGAAAGAGGAGAAGAAGGACCCAAATAAGCTGACCAATGTGGATCGCGCCTTTTGCGAACTCACCATAACCGATCTCAATCAGAAGCTTGCACGTCTGCGCACACATCTCGCTTCCCTGGATGACAATAATGTCAATCTCAAAGATAAACTGCGTGAAATCGAAGAGGATCACACCGATGTGGCGGCGCATTTGGAGCGTACGCTCGGCGAACGCAACGAAACGATACACGAGCTGGAAGAGCGGCTCACCGAAATCATCAAGATACGCGAAGCGGAGAATGCACAATCAGCAGAGAAAATAAGAGAACTGGAGACAAAGTACAAGTCCATGCATGATCAGCTGACTTCCGAAATTAAGCTGCTCAACGGTAAATTGAACTCGCTCGACGAATTTCGCGTGCAACGTGATCTGTTGCTCTCCAAATTCGACGATCAAGAGACAGAGTTGAAAGAGAAGGAGCGCGCACATACCGAAATGCTTTACGCAATGGAACAGAAAGCGGTCGTGGAGAAGGATGCGCTGAAGAAAGAGGTGGAAACTAAGCTACTGCAGGTGTCGGAGGATTTTACGCGCTCCAGTGAGATACGTAACGCCGGTTATACACGTCGTTTGATACGTGAGAATATCGCCTTGCAGAAAGAAATTGACATATTGGTGCTGTCGCAAATTAAAATGCAACAACAGTTCAATGATCAAGTTGTGCGACATAAAGAAATGGCCGAGCAATATGCGTCCATGGATCAGCTAAAGAAGCAGCTGATACGCAACTCACAGAATAAGATTAAGATAATCGAAAAGCTCACCGACAACTACGAGAAGCTCAAGTCCAAGTACGTGGAGGTCGCTAAGTATCGCAAGTTATACGAAACCGCAGTGAAGCGCGATATATGCGAACGTTTCAACTTTAAGGATATGTCGAAGAAGATGCGTCATTTAGAGCAACGCATCGAAGAGCTGAAGATGGAGAAGTCACGTTTTATAGCGATACATCAGCAGCATGAAACCGAAATACAACGTCTGCGTGACATCATCATACAGATCAAGAGCACCGTACGTTCGGCCATCGATGCTATAGATAAACCATGCGACAAGCAAGCAGCCAGAGAGAGCATGTCGCAGGATGCCTTACGTCAACTGCGCCGTCATGATTTACTCACTGAGTTAATGGATATTGTAAGCAGTCACTCTGACAAGCTGCCGCCCACACCTTCGGCTTTGTCGATTTCACGTTCCACCTCCTCCGTGTATCGTCCCGGCAAAATGGGTTTCATGCCGCGTAGCGCGTCTTCGCTGATGGAAATATTCAAGCGTACCGCGCATAAAGCAGCATCTGCTGATGTTGTCGCTACCGAATATCAAATTCAGCAAGTTGAGAGCAAAATCATACCGAAAGCACGTGAACTGGGCGGTGAAAATTTATTTGATGTGGAAATGGGTTCCACTTTGTATGTATCTTCGTCGCACGAAGCCATTGAGACGGTGGTGCCGGTCGAGGATGAGCAAGTGGAGGGTGAAGATGAAGGCGAATCGAGCAGCGCCGATTATGGCTCATCTGCAGCACGCGCAAAACAATCGATTGTTACAACGCCGGCAGCTGAAGTTGAAGCACCGACGACTGAGCGTCTCTCAATGAAGGTGCCGCAACGTTCCGAGGCCGCCGAAACTGCCTCGCAGCGTGGTAGCGAGTCCGGCTCACGTGTCACGATGTGGAGTACGACGAGGGCGATGAAGAATTTTCAATCAATTTATTTTATTGAAGATATTGAAATATAGTTTTTTGTATGTAAATATTTTGTAATAAAAATAAATTATTTTATATTTTAATAGATTTGTAATAAATACAAAAACAACGCATATAAAGTATTTATTGTTATACTGAAAGCTCTTTGTAGTTAAGTTTACCTATTTCTCCTGCATCAAATGTTTACATATTCTGAATATTTTTTAATTTTAACTTAAATTTTAAATTTATTTATTTTTTTGTTTTTCTTTGCTACAGGGTCCCTCAGTGCAGACTGAAAAATGTGGCAACGCCATCGCCGATACTTGGGACTGCATTTACGAAAGCAGCGGCGCCACCTTTACTGCCGCTAATCGCACCGAGGTCAGTCAAGAGATTGGGCCCGGCTGTCGTTGTGGCTGCATTGTACATTTGGGCTCGTCAAAGCCGAAGCGCATTTTAGCAGGCGCCACACAAAGCTGTCCGGGTCGCTCGTTTTGGCTTATACAGGTGAGTGAATTTCCAAATTATAAATACAGACATTTAAATAATTGCATTTAAGAAACATTTTTCGATTTCTAGCCTCACTTTTGTACCAGAATATTGTTTTCTGGAAAATATTTTACTTTTACCTTCAGTAAAAAGTACGTCTTCAACTGTTATTTAACTTTCGGACCATATCGTCAAAAAACTCTTTTTTCTGCTCAACAAAGACTTGAACCTCGGCAAATACCTCCGCATTGTCGTAAAATTACATTCCAGCGAGCATTCCATTGAAGTCTGAAAACAGAGAACAGTCGCTAGAAGCAAGATCCGTCGACTTCGGTGTAGGTCTTAGATTAAACGTTAACTTCAGTTGTATCGAAGCTATAATACCCTCCACAACTACGAAAGATTCCTTGCAAGAACTTTATTCAGTCAGTTTGTATGGTAGCGATATGATATAGTGATCCGATCTGAATCATTTCTGCCGAGATTGAATCATTGCATGAGACAATAATATATGCCAAATTTCGTGAAGATAACTCTTCAAATGAAAAAGTTTTTCATATAAGCTCTTTATTCCGATCGTTCAGTTTGTATGGCAGCTATATGCTATAGTGGTCCGATATCGGCCCTTTCGCCAAATGAGCTGTTTTTCTCGGGAAAAAAGAACGTGTACAAACTTTCAGACCGATAACTCGAAAACTGAGGGACTGGTTCGCATATACATATACAGACAGAAAGATGGTCAGCCGGTGCGCTCCCTTCCCCCTCTGGCCTGCTTGTAAGCAAGTCATTTCATCTACTCAAATCTACCTATTAGTGAACCTTGATTTCCATAATTTAGTTAATAACTGAACCAACTTAGCAAGCAATAATTGGCTTACCGCTAACGAGCCATGGGATTATCCAGAGTTCATATTCATAATTTTATATTACACATAATCCTTAGCGCATATTTTTTAACCAACACGCCAGCTTAGTTATCTGCATGGCAGCCACGAGCACTTACTTTCACACATACAAATCCATATGTAGCTAGCTCTACATATATAGCTGTATGCGCTAATGCATTTAGGGCATTTAGCAGTTCTTAAATTGTCCATTTCATATGATTATCTATGCACTGCATGCCGCTTTAGTTCGCTCCCCTCCACGAGTCAGCATGCAGCAGCTTCAATTTACTTAATTAAAAAACATAATCGCTCCACTTTGCCATCATTTCATTTGCCGCCACTTAAGTTACGATTGCATATGTGTGTGTAAACGGTAGTTGGGCTTGTGTATATTTGTCCCAGTGGCAATAAACGAATATTTTGCTCTGCACTGCAGCAAGCCCACGCTGTTACATATACGTTTACTGCTCATTTGTGTGTGTTCTTTATGCACTCGCATATTTGTTTCATAAGCGTATATGGATTATGACGCTCAAAAGGGCAAAAAACGAGAAAAAGAAGTGGCAAAAATAAACGAGCTGTCATCTGAATACTCCTCGAATGTCTCAATTCGCCATTTAATCCATTGACTTTCACATATCGACGTAGAGATATCGTAAACTTCAATTACCAAACGTTAATGGTGTTCGCACTTGAAACCCGCTAGGAAATCGAACGAATAGAAAATGAAAGAGTAGCCGCATTTGATGTTGTAGAAAACTTCGACTTAAAAAAAAAAAAATTGAAAAGATTGACAAATATTGACTTTAAAAATCAAAATTTTTTATTAAAAATCAGACTCCTTCGATCATTACCTGAAAAATACAGCGTCTCTCAATAAGGATTCCCAGAAACAAAATTAAAAGGTATATTTTTTTTTCAATTTGAATTAAAATTCAAAATTATTAACCAAATTCACGCTCTCTGGAAAATCCGAAAATCTGAAAAATCGTCTTCTTAGTTGAACCCCATTTGGGGCTTAATAGCTTCGTTCACAAACCAAATTGTCTCTGTAGGCTGAGTCAAATCTTCATTATCGTTCAGGAAAAACAATCCCCAAACATTGACCCTTTCTTGGAGATTGTGATATGACGGCACCATTAAGCCTTGAGGCAGGAAATGCCGTTACCGTCAATAGTGAGCGTTGTTGATGAAACCAATGCGGACGGTTTCTACTTTCAACACGATACACGCTTTCTCCCATCAAGGGTGATATTCAAACTATACCATAGGGACCCTCCAACTTTTTTATACCACTTGGAAGTATGATTTGACCTTTGCTTCAAAATAGACCTCTGTTTCGTCGATCTCCTTTTCATTCGACAAAAATTTCTTTCCAGCAAGCATTTTCTTGAGATCTGAGAACAGGAAATAGTCGCTATGGGTCATGATCTGGAGAATACATTACTTTAACTTCAAGAAAAACATAAATATTCCTAACACTTGATAGATTTCCAACTAGACTCATGCAAACACACGCACATATCGATAGAGAGGGAGAGAGAGTGAGTGAGTGACATAACGCCCGCAACAAAGCGCACAGCGCGAGCATTAACTTTAAAGGCTAAATAAAGCAGCGACAAGTTTCAGCGTCGGCATTCAGGCAACGGGATCGCTCAGATAGCAGTGAAACCAATTTGAAGCTCTGTTGAGTTGTAAAACCGAACAATTTTTCGCCATTTACAAAAACACGCATGAATACACGCACAAACACAGACGCACTTACATATTGCAAGAATTATATAAATGCGCACAGAAAAGTCTGCGTGTGTGTAGCTAGCGGTTGATATGTTTTTTTTTCATACTTTTTTCCCCTACACACGTAGTACAAACACGCACACAGTCGCACCGACACTTTTCACTTGCGCATAGATCGGTTTGTTTGGATGTGTGTGTGTCTGTGTTGAGTGTGCGGGCAAATTGTTGAAAATCCAATGTTAATTGTATGGAAAAGCGCCATTTTAACGCTTTGCAATTAAGCCGTAACAGCAACAACAAGCACAACAACAACAGCAATGGTAGTGATAGCAGCACGTGCAGCGCTGACAACGTGATAACGCAACGTACACGCGTGTTACGTCACATACCTGCAAATATACTCCGGCTTGCAACAGTGAGGAAAAGTCGGTAGGGGATAAAACTGCCGTCAACCGAGGCTGGCTAAAACGAAATGAAAAATTCAAAAGCAAAAATGTCTAAAGTCAAAAAAAAAGTGAAAAAAGAAATACAACAAAAAAGAAAGCAAAAAGTGGCAGTAAACTGTTAAGTAAACGAGCGCCGAGTGGTGGCTTCAAAAGTGGCACACGAACTCGTTCAAAAACCAATATTCAGATGCATTCGAGGGGCAAAAATGATAGTTCATCCACTCTGTGCTGCTGTTGGGGTGCATTGCAAAGAAAAAGAAAAAAAAAAAAAACAAAATATTCGCCTTTCTATTGCTCAGTGGTTAGAGACCGAAGTTGTAAGGTGGCTTTGGGGCAAGCGCATTTTGTTCCCTCTAAATGTGCTTGCTCTCCAAGTCTAGAACATTGAATTTGTTAAGGTAAATTTGAAGGGTCTTGAGTGAATGGGCATTGGCAAATAGCTTTTCCTTATACATACAGATACAAATGTCGAAAGGTGAATGTTTAGTGGCGTGTACCCAGTGAGGAATTTCTATGAGTGGTCCTCCACATTTTTATTCTCTTGTCTCAGTATTATACTATTGCAACATGTTGCTACAAAGTATAATAGTTTTGTTCCCCAACAACTGTTTGTATCACATGTGACACCGCCCCCTTAATAAGTTTAATGTACATATCTCCCAAATTACTCAAGTCAAACCAACCATACTTGCTCAGAACATATGTTTTCAGCACCTCAACTGAAAGTGTAAAAATGGTTGTAATCGGGATATAACCCTGTCCACTCCCCATATAACGGTTATATCAATGTATATATTAGAAAATTTACACCCGATACGATACAAAAACAGCTTAATACGAGCCGATATGATAAATGGACAATGGTCGCATCCACCACCCATATTTAGGAGAAAACCCATTTCTCGAGACCTGCTCCATCAATTTCAACGAAATTTGGTAAGCATTATTACCCTGACATTTCTATATTACCGTGCGAAACTGAGCAAAATCGGACTACATTCCATCCCATTCTTTCACTTTCCCGTATACAAATCAATAACCAATCAATGTAAACCGGATAAGACTTAGCACGAATAGTGCCTATGAAGTATGCCACCTAATGACCAAAAATTGCCAAATCGGACTACAACTGCTTTCAAATACCGACTATAAAACCTCAGTTCTTATTGCGAAGCATAAACAACACTTCTCTAGTTACTAAAAGCTCGATTGAATTGACACGACTTGCATTAAAGGTTATGATCCATTGCTTTGCCAACTACGGCACATTTTCCCAGCTGGGTCGCCGTACCCCAAAGAAAAACCAACCACATGCTCGACCATGCCAATGCATACAAATGGGGGTCAACCCGCAATAATGGTAAATTGTGGGTGAAATTTGTCTATACGTGATAGTGTAACCAAATATACACAGAAACATGAGGCTGAACGCTGGTGGGGACGACGTTTGGCAACGCAAGGTAAATAAAAACACTCACCATTTGTGGGTATGCATGTGTGGGCGCACGTCAAGTGGTCATACGGCGTTGACGAGCACGGAAGGTGGTAAATGTGCGTGCGTGTGCGAGTGCGCGCAGTCATACTTGTGGGTTAAAGTTCACGTGAAAGTTTAAGGGAGCAATGACACAACTGCCAATAATCAAACAAAAGTTGATAAGCATAAATGATGTATATATTCATATATATATTACATATAATATAATGTATATATGTATGTGTGATTGGCTGATAATGTGTGTTATGTGTCTACAGGAAGTTGCCAGCTGCGCTGACACAACGGCTAACGCCATACGCCCGTGTTGTGCAAAATAGTGCACAGTGAGTCGCAGGAAATGTTATTTTTATATGTGCTTTTTATTTGGTCAACCTGCTGTGCCGCGCCGCCGTGAGGTATGCTTTACTATATTTTATGCTCGCCATATATTTGTAACTCTTTGCAAGTGTATGTGTGTATAATGTGTGCTGTGTGACATCAATGAACTTCACAGCGCGCGCTGCAATGACACGACGCTCATTTGTAGACACACTTATGTGGATGTGTGTGTGTGTCACCTGGCGTGCGTATGCATCTGTATGTCATCATATATGTAGATGTGTCTGTGTGGCCATGAGTGGATTTGTTGATTGGTACTATACTTGAATGGTAGTCAAACATTGAAGTTGATGTTGAATAGAGTGCTCAAGTGAGCGGAAAAAATGCCACAGATAAAGCATGAAAAAAAATGCGAGAAACGCAGAAGATTGCATTGACGGTGAGTGTGTAATACACATTTCACTTTAGTTTTTACTTTCGTCGTTGAACTCGCGCAGATCTGCTGCCTCGTTCACGAGCTACACACACAAAATGAAGTGTTTGTCGGGCTTGCCCATGAGGATGACGCTGATAATGATGTTGATGATGATAATGATGTTGAAGTTGATAAGGATGTTGACAATAATGTTGATAATGATGTTGCTGATAATATTGTTGTTGTTGCTGCTAATGATAATCAAGTTGTTATTGCTATGCTTGTTGCTGTTGGTGTGCTGCTGCGCTGACGTTTTCTACATTGTTGACAGCGCAACGGTATTAGTGTGCGCCAAACAGCAAGTGCACGCCTCATTGTCGTCATGCTTGCCACTCAAAAGTGTGTCTTTGGCAAAATTGCTGCGCATTTTTTTATGTGGCGCATCATTCCGAGACGCTTTAGTTTGCCACACTTTACGACAAAATGCCAAATTTGCTGTCACGCATTGCTCTCTTATGAGTGCTGGCATGCGTGTGTGTCTGTGTGCGTTTTTCTCGCTCATATAGCAATTTTCGAGTTGAAACGGTGTGAAAATAAAACGCATTTGTAGTGCGTGTTGAGCGCGCTTGTGTGTGAAATGCACATTAAAATAAATTGCTACACATTCCTGTTTCCTTCTGCCATTACTATCCGTTTACTTTTGTTATTGAAAAGAATTCCAGGGCACTTGATAGTGTCAATATGCGCGTTGCATTCCAAAGAAAATTACGGATTTTATGTAAATTGCTATTTAGATCACTAATGTACTTTGCTAATACTTAAATGGTTGATAATTTTTGAAAGAGAGTCGTAAAAAGAATAGGTTTTGAATGAGAGTCGGAAACTGCAGAAGTTATGCATCCTTTAATACACAATTTACTCAACTTTTCACACTTCTTCGCAGGCAGTAAGTCAGCTCTTAGTCTCGCATGGCAAACTGAAGCATTAACAGCTTTTTCGGATCAAAAATTTGAAGAGATTAGCTTAAATTTGATATATTAAGACAGAAGTTTAGGTTAAAACTGTCTTCACTGTCATTAGCCTTGACAGACGACAGCCCTAATTTGCATTAGCGGCCTGTTTTTGTCTCGCCACAACTATATTTGATCGGCTTTGGCAGCCTAATAGATTCAAATCATCTCGATGACCAGATTTAACAAACTTTTGTATGACGAAATCTTACTAGATCTAGTAGGTTAGTGAGTTAATCTACGCAGCAGCCTAACTTTTGTGCTTATACTTATGTTAGACGCAATGTAAATTCCACATTTAATTTTTTATATTCTTATAAGACCGGGTACCCAGATGATGTTAACCGAGTTACATACTGAGAATCTCGTTATTTTTTCACGAGAAGTTATTAAGTGATCTTTCTTCAGAGGGCAGTCCTCAACTCCATCCATCAAATCAAGCATATAAGTATCACGCCTTGGAAAACCAGATTCGAGGTCCTGTTTGCAGCTAATCTTGTCAAAATTACAGCGCCTTTGTTTAACTATTCTCCCTACCAACTGTCTGTTAGACTTGGTTACAGGCGTTCTGAGAACACACTTAACGACTTTTTACACAGAGATCTGTATATACGCGAACTAGTCCCTCAGCTTTGGAGATATCGTTCTAAAAGTTTTCACACGTCCTTTCCTTCCTAAACAGCTGCTCATTTGTTCATACCGCCGATATCGGACTACTTTGGAACATACAAATCGAGTCATTGTATGGTTAACTTTTAAACTTGATAAGATATCTTCACAAAATTTGGACCAGATTATGACCCAAGGCAAAGTTACAATCTCCGAACAAATTGTTCATATCGGACGTCTATAACATATAGCTGCCATACAAACTGGCCGCTCAAAATGAAGTCCTTGTGTGGAAAACTTTTTTATTTGACAAGATATCTTCATTAAATTTGGACTGGATTGTAAGTCAAAGCAGCGCTATAATCTCCCTACATATGCTTCAGATCGTATATATAGCTGTCATACAAACTGATCAAATCAAAAAAAAAAAATCTTTTTATACCCTTTTAGTCTATGAGAAATGCAACTGTGGAGCCGCAATTAATAATTTTTCATGTTTTTTTTTATATTCTGGTGGATATTAAAATATTATTCTCCGAACATTATTCTGAAGTTCGTTGAAACGATTTATTTCGAAAACATAATCATGATCAGCTTTGTTTCGTTGCCAATATTAATGAAATATTAATACGTATAATAAATGTTCACTCTTTCCCATCTAAAAATGTATACTAGTATTATATTTCGACGTACGATTTTTTTTAATACCATCCACTATCTGTGGAACGCACCATCGTTTGCTCACTTGGTTAGCTGCCGACTGTGCATGTTTGTTTTGCTGGATTTGTAGCCTTTAGCATAGCGCTGCGGGTTGCTCCACTCTTCTACTATACACAAAAACACACACATACATATGCAACTATCATCTTTCTTACTTTATTTTGCACAAACGCTCATCCATTTGTGTAAGCTTGTTTATTTCTCCCGTTTGTCCTTCTTTCGCAATTTTATTGTTATGACGCCAACTGCTTTAGCGCCAATAGCAATGACTTTGTTTCTAACACGTAGCGATTGTTAAGTGCTCATACCCCCCATATGACCATACACACACTTACATAGTAGTAGTTGCAAATACAGCAACACAGCAGTGCGCAGCACATATTATTATTATTGTCGCCCAATGCCAGCTCAGCTCAGCTCAGCGCTTGCTGCGAAAAAATGAAAACGTATTAAGATAAAAAACTTATATTTTATTGCATGGCACGAGTTGGCTGGACACAATAATCATCGACAGTAACAGCACACTGCGTGCTTGCTGTTATTGTTTTCTTTGTTGTCGTTGTTGTTGCTGTAAGTCATTGTCACGCCGGACAGCATTAATTTACTTTTATGGCTGTATGAATTTCAAAGCGTCCCGTTAGACAGTTGGAGAGTGAGTGTGAGTGACAGAGGTAGAGGGGTAGCGGTAGAGAGACAATCAAATAATAAATAGATGAACTGACCGACCGTGCGGTAGACAGCTGGTGCGGGGTTTGCTGACATTTGGGCACTTGTAGAGTTTCTCCTTGACATGCAGTCACATTTTACGGTGATATTTGCTGCAAAACTTTTCAATTTTTTTGCGACATTGATTTTTACTTAGGGCATAATTTCATGCTGGTATGCTAAGCTTTAGCTTGATTGTAAAATGTGATTATAAATAATCATTTTATCTTCAGTTATGGTCAGAAAGAATTCGAAGTGCACCACACCACGATAATCGAAGAAAACTGTCAACATAACCCGGTTTTTGACATGCTTTGACGTGGTTTTTCGGCTTCGGCTCACCTTTGCCACGTTATTCGGACGATTGATTGCCTCTTTCCGGATCGTAAGCATAGATACAAGACTCATTGCCAGTAATAATAAATTTCATGTCATTCTGGTAGTCGAAAAGCATTGTTTCACAGACATTAACGCGACTTTGTTTCTCGAAAAAATTTAGTGATCAATCGCGCTTTCACTTTTCGTAAGCCCAAATTATGTTTCAAAATCTTTTTCACTTATCCTTCCGATAGTCTAACGATGTCTGTAAGACCTCTGACGGTTATTCGTCGATTCTCAAGCACCAATACCTTTCTTTTTTTCACGTGTTGTTCATCAGTTGATGTTGATGGCCGTCCTGAATGTGGCCAACGCGCTCTTGACTTTCCTTGAATAATTTGTACCAATCTAAAAAACTTGCGCGCGACAAACAATTATCATTGAAGGCTTTAACAAAATTTTGAATATTTCTGTGAAATTGTTCAATAAAGAAATTTGATTCCACACACAAAATTTAATGGAACTTCTTTGTTGAATAATTTCACTCATCGTACAAAGCGCTGAATGAACTTTATATATTTCGAAGAGACAAGCGTATACTAACATTAATGATTATTTTTGGTGTGAAATTTGGCACAGTTATCACATACTATATGTCAGTAACAGTTATGTCCCTAAACAAACTATTTCGGCGAATGAGCTTTCGCGCGAAAATTAAATTAAAAAGTCTTACTATTTTTTGCTCACAGCAGTGTTTGTATATAAGTACATATATATATAGACAAATTTATGTGTAAATATTTATTTATTTTTGCATATGTATATTACATTCTGGTCTGCTGTAAACTCTTGAAAAAGCTTTGTTATTGCACTTGCCAATGTGGACAAATATTAGTTTTGAAACTAAAAATTTGAACTCACTGAATTACTTTTTCACCAAATAACGGGTGATTTTTTTGAGGTTAGGATTTTCATGCATTAGTATTTGACAGATCACGTGGGATTTCAGACATGGTGTCAAAGAGAAAGATGCTCAGTATGCTTTGACATTTCATCATGAATAGACTTACTAACGAGCAACGCTTGCAAATCATTGAATTTTATTACCAAAATCAGTGTTCGGTTCGAAATGTGTTTCGCGCGCGTGTTTTGTTCAGCGATGAGGCTCATTTCTGGTTGAATGGCTACGTAAATAAGCAAAATTGCCGCATTTGGGGTGAAGAGCAACCAGAAGCCGTTCAAGAACTGCCCATGCATCCCGAAAAATGCACTGTTTGGTGTGGTTTGTACGCTGGTGGAATCATTGGACCGTATTTTTTCAAAGATGCTGTTGGACGCAACGTTACGGTGAATGGCGATCGCTATCGTTCGATGCTAACAAACTTTTTGTTGCCAAAAATGGAAGAACTGAACTTGGTTGACATGTGGTTTCAACAAGATGGCGCTACATGCCACACAGCTCGCGATTCTATGGCCATTTTGAGGGAAAACTTCGGACAACAATTCATCTCAAGAAATGGACCCGTAAGTTGGCCACCAAGATCATGCGATTTAACGCCTTTAGACTATTTTTTGTGGGGCTACGTCAAGTCTAAAGTCTACAGAAATAAGCCAGCAACTATTCCAGCTTTGGAAGACAACATTTCCGAAGAAATTCGGGCTATTCCGGCCGAAATGCTCGAAAAAGTTGCCCAAAATTGGACTTTCCGAATGGACCACCTAAGACGCAGCCGCGGTCAACATTTAAATGAAATTATCTTCAAAAAGTAAATGTCATGAACCAATCTAACGTTTCAAATAAAGAACCGATGAGATTTTGCAAATTTTATGCGTTTTTTTTTTTTAAAAAGTTATCAAGCTCTTAAAAAATCACCCTTTATAAGCAAGCAGTCAGATTAACATAGTTTTTCCAAATAACTGCACTCAAAGCATAAGTATATAAACCAAATATATGTATGTATATGTGCCAACTTGTATGTAGGTATGTATGTATTTCGTCACCTAAAATGGAAAATAACGTAACATCACTTTTCATAAGTTTACAGTCGAGGGAAAACGTTATAATAGAAACCATGCACATTAAAACAAAATTTGAATTTTGGTTATAAAATGGTTATATATTGGTTATAAAATGGTTATATATTAGTTATAATAAGCTTATATATTGGTTATATATCGGATACATCTGACGTCGAAAGCTGTATATTTTATGCTACATATATTTAATATGCTGTAGTGAATGGTAAGCATTAAAAAATTAGTTTCGATTTTTTGATGATGCCTTGTTTAGCATTTTAGGTAACGATATATTATTGTTGCTCATTTATGTAGTGAATATAAGCAGCTGAAAGTGTTGAAAAAAGTTAGAAAAAAGCTGAAAAAGGGTTGAAAAATGTAAAGCAAGCGTATGTGTGTCACATGCTGTAACATATATATTTATATATACCAAAAAAATGTTCACATACAAGCCTTGCATTTGTATATGCACGCGCAATAGGTCAAATATAATAAAAACCGCCTGACCCCGGCTGTTATCGGCTAGGCCACTTGTTGAATTTGCAAAATCTGTGTAAACATACAATATTTTATATGTCAAATTTGTTTTGACAGCATACAGTATGTATTGCTGGTTTATTATTATTACTTTTTGCTGGCTTTTTATTTTGCTGCCATTTTGTGGCTTGTGGGCAAATCAGCAGTTGACCTTTTTCATCCTTTTTCTTCGACTTATTTGCCGTGTGCTTCAAATGTGTACACAACACATGTGTGTGTGTGTGTTTCTGTTTCCAAGATTTGCACAACACTTCATTTCAGCTGCTACATATTTTGCGTTTTTCATCGCTGCAGCTACATACCTCTGCGGCTGCTTCTTTTTCATTTTAATACGCTCTTAACCAGCTTACCCACTTTGCTGCTGCTGCTTTGTGTTTCGAAACTTTTTGAAAAACTTTAGTGTGAAAAAACTTTTGTAAAACTAGTAAGTAATATACAAAGCTATGCGCAAATACACATGCATATGCTTGGTTACGTGTGTGCATGCATGTGTATTGGTGGCAAATATGACTTGCTGGCAAGCTGTGCATTCTTTTGTACGCAAAGTTCAACACTATTTTAACAGAGACGAGCAACAATTCATATATACATACATATACATATACGTGAGTGTGTATATACACATGTGCTATATTTTTTGTAGGCAAAAATACAAAGGAAAACTTTATTTATTTTCTTACGAAGGTATATGTGTATGGCTCTGTATGCGCTTGAGTAAAGTGCGTCGATAAATCAAATGCCTGAGAGACAGTAAATAAATTATGAATACTGAAATTTGTAATCAGCGCAGTAACTAGATAAATATATACATATATACGTGCAATATATGTAGATATATCACATACATATATCTTTCCATATATGAGCGCTTGTCATTCGTTACTGCGCTTTGCATGTCTGTCTGCATTTATACGCAAATAAATGTGTGGCTTTGCTGGCAAATCAAAGCAGATTACTCATATACACACACATATATCATATATATGTATATATACATATTTGCTTGTATATATTTCCAATACTAATATGTGTTTTTGTTAACTAATACTATGATAAATGCCTTTACACTAACAGAATTTATTGCTGCTACTTTTCTTGTTGTTTTTGCAATAAATTTTTCTATGCTTGCACTATGTTCAATCAAATCACTGACAGTTTTAAAGCTCTCTCTCACACACACCTATCAAGCTTTGCGTTTGCGAGTGCGACCACAACTTAATCACACATTGGACACCTCACCGCAGTTGCGATTGTAACTGTAGATAGCTGTGTCTGCATGCGGGTGGCTTTCGTGCGATAATTTTCAACATGTCAAAACACTAATTCAGTGCTATTTAATATATCAAGTAGCTTTAACGTGAATTATTTGCGCAAATTTTGAAAAATATTACCGTTACTTCTGGGGTATTGAATCAAATTTTTTTATTAATAGCAGAAATAAGAGAATACAATAACTGCGGTTGTACCGATCCCTTCCATAGTACTTCTCTTATAGCAATTATGGGACTTAGATCGGCCAGTTT
Source organism: Bactrocera dorsalis (assembly GCF_023373825.1). Classification (NCBI taxonomy): domain Eukaryota; kingdom Metazoa; phylum Arthropoda; class Insecta; order Diptera; family Tephritidae; genus Bactrocera; species Bactrocera dorsalis. Next base: position 73,532,081 of record NC_064307.1, on the reverse strand, counting down.
GTGTGACGGCTAGGTGCAATAGTTGTCCAAACTGAGCACTTTGCTTGAAAATCCTTAACAATTTTTGTGAAGACATCCTGTCAAATAAAAAGTTTTCCATATGAAGACTTTTTTGAATTTGAGCGATCAGTTTGTTTGGCAGCTACACATCATCACCTAAAATGCAAAATGACGTAATATCATTTTTTATAAATTTACAGACGAAGGAAAAACGTCATAATAGAGAACACTCATACTGAAACAAAATTTGAGTTTTGGTTATAAACTGGTTATATATTGGTTATGTATTGGTTTAGTGTTGGTTATCTATTGGTTATATGTGATACCGAAAGCTTAAAATTTTATGCATAATGTTGTTATAAAAATAACGCGTGGTTTTACGCATTTATACATATATGCAATATGATATAATGAATCGTAAGCAAAAAAACTCAATTTAGAATTTTTTTGATTATATGTTGTTTTGCATTTTAGGTAAAGATAGGTGTATCCGGTAGTTATTTAATATAGGTGATCCCGAAAACTGGGCAGTTTTTTGGGGAAATGAAATAGAATAAATATTTGTTCGGTCATTTTTAATCTCAGGCTCAAGCTCAAATATTCAGTTGGATAGTGACAATTTCTTCAATTGTGCAGCAATGAATAACTCCTCTACTACTTCTTAAACCCACTTTTTTGATAGTGAAATTCTTATCAGCAAAACACAAATAAAATATCGTAAATTCTTTCGCTCGAAACGATTTCCCCCAAAAAGCAAGCGTCATCCTACCCTAAACTAAACTAATCCGCCATAAAAATTGCAGCCCTGCACCCACAAGTGTCTGCTCTTTATTAGAACAGTTTTTAGTTGAATTATTGCTGTTGTTGTTAGTTAATAGCGGAGTTTTGCATACAAATGGCCGAGCACAAACAGCCGCATGCATTTTTAATGAAGTGAACAACCGTAAAACAACTCCAACTTGATACTTAGAAAGCCAACAAAAACAACTACACAAACAAAAAAACAACTAGCACGTAGAATTTCATATGCAACAACGGATGTACACACAACCAAAAGCACATCCGCTAACTTATTACAACAAAGAACACACAAATGCAAAGGCAAAGGCAAAGTGCGCATATGGAGCACCGGTCTGCCTAGGCACGCAGCTAGCGTCCAAAACTAACGGTCTAGTTGTTGGTGCTTACTGCCCGCTGGCATATGAGCAATATTTCATACACCCACTAAATAATATTTTTGTTGCCATACACCAGCGCATACACCAATACACACACACGCATTCAACAATGTGTGTGTGCGTGTTTTATTAACGGTATTTTTTTGTTGTATTTATTTTTCCAAAGTTTTACGATTTCATGTTTTCGCTACTCGCTCTCGTTACAGGTGGATGGCGAGGAGAATATTGCGCTGAGTTTGAACTTTTTGCGCTTGCCCTGTCCGGCGCAGTACATCAAAGTACGTGACGGTCCGTCGCTCTCATCGACGTTGCTCATTGAATTGAACGGCGGAAGTAATTTAAATATGCCAACACAAATAGAATCGAGTGGCGCGCAATTGTTGCTGGAGTTCTACGCGGGCGAGGCGAGCGATGTGCAAGCGTCCGCCAACGGCCAAAGCAACAACAACAACAGCGGCACCAATACGGTGGCGGGCAGCGTTAATGCCGCTTGCACCGGTGGCTTTTTGGCGAATGTCGAACAAATTGGTGAGTGGTAGATATAAGTATATGTATGTGTGTGAACAGGCAGGAGCCTGTGTGCTTATATTTGTTCGAATATTATTTTTTGTTCGCGGACTTTTTTCACATGCCAGTTTATTGTAGAGTTTGTTTGGTTTTCCTTCGCTTTGGTGTTTGCACGTAAAGCGTATTAAATTAAGGTTTATATAGAGATATAGTATATGTATATATATATGTAATTTAAATATGCCGGCAGCCTGATAAGTCAATGACTTTTTGTGAATTTGAGGTTAAAATGTAACACGGCGAGCCTACAAAATCTGTGATTTTAAACTTCTTTCTTGGACAAAAAAAATTAGATGCTTAAAGGAGAAAACCACCCTCAAAACCACCGGCGTTTTCTTCGCTGTAGACCGAAGACAGATTCGCCAGTCGACGATCCGCCTTTAGCACTCACCACAACCGAAGGGACGGTGTTGATTTCCATTTCCGTGTGGACATTGCTTCTCTTCTACGCAGTCATTCCTGTAGTCGGTAGGTCATCTGCTCTGGCGTCTTTTGGGAGGAGTCGTAAAACTGCCCTCTCGGAAGGTATAGCTTTTGTCCCCTTGGCGTCGCGAAAAGGACTGAGAGACTCCTTATGTAGAAGTATCAGCCCTTGCCAATAAGGTGAAGGGTTCGGCTGGGAATCAATTTTTGTTTCAGGGTGAAAATCCTCCAGAGCAGTATGCCGCTACTACCGACTTATCAAACTGCACTCGTGCCTCGTGTATTTGCATATCAATTTTTCTATTCACACATAAATATTTGAGGCTTTCGCCTTTTTTAAAAGACCTTCATCTATGATGCCACAAAGTTTACGGCTCAGCGTGTTAGATTATTTGAAAGTTATTGTATTTTCTGATAGATGTGTGGCAGTTTGTTGCAATTTTAGGATTTTTTGAATTTAAAAGCAATTTTTCATTTTGGAGGGTTCTCTATGTTAATAGAATGTTGCCAATTTATTTGCACTTTTTTTTTCAATGAAGGCAACAGAACTTTTTGCTTAGGAAATAGAAAAGTTGCCGTTTCTATAAAGTAATTTTTTTTTATTATTTTACAATTTTTATTTTTGTTTAAATAAATAAAATTCGTTTAAATAGAAAAAATATTAAAAATACAGCAACAGTTGTTTTGCTCCATAAATCCATACCCAAGTTCCGCTATAAAATGTTATTCGAACCCAGCATACAGCTAACATAAAATATGAACCCATTTGCAAGGTGAACCCCATAGTTCGAACTTCGGCCAAGATTTTGTGGAAGTTTTTTTGGCAAAGCAGTTGTACCGAGGCAGAAAATGTCTATACTGCTTTACATTTTTAACATAGAGGAGCTTCCAATAAAATCCATATGCCTCTAAAAGATGAAATTAGAGACAACAAGTAAGGAAGGGCTAAGTTCTGGTGTCACCGAACATTTTATACTCTCGCACAATAAAGTGATACTCGAGACTTCATTATCCGTCATTTACATATTTTTTTATTTTGCTGTAAAATTAATTAGAATTAAATTCTGAGAGATTTACCGATATTTTCGGTGAAAAATTAGGTTAGGTTAGGTTAGGCACTGAGTTTTTCGTGTTCGATATAAGGGACCTTGAAAAGTTATAGTCCGATCACGACAATTTTTCCACAAGGGATACCTCAGCTCAAATACCGTATTTGTGTAAAGTTTTATTCCGCTATCATCATTGGTTCCTAATGTATATATTATACAGAGAAGGCATCAGATGGAATTCAAAATAGCGTTATATTGGAAGAAGGCGTGGTTGAGAACCGATTTCGCCCATATTTCGTACATATCATCAAGGTGTTAAGAAAATATTATATACCGAATTCCATTGAAATCGGTCGAGCGGTTCCTGAGATATGCTTTTTGGTCCATAAGTGGGCGACGCCACGCCCATTTTCAATTTTTAAAAAAAGTCTGGGTGCAGCTTCCTTTTGCCATTTTTTTCGTAAAATTTTGTGTTTCTGACGTTTTTTGTTAGTCGGTTAACGCACTTTTAGTGATTTTCAACATAACCTTTGTATGGGAGGTGGGCGTGGTTATTATCCGATTTCTTCCATTTTTAAACTGTATATGGAAATGCCTAAAGGAAACGATTCTCTAGAGTTTGGTTGACATAGCTGTAGTAGTTTCCGAGATATCTACAAAAAACTTAGTAGGGGGCGGGGCCACGCCCACTTTTACAAAAAAACTACGTCCAAATATGCCCCTCCCTAATGCGATCCTATGTGCCAAATTTCACTTTAATATCTTTATCTATGGCTTAGTTATGACACTTTATAGGTTTTCGGTTTCCGCCATTTTGTGGGCGTGGCAGTGGGCCGATTTTGTCCATCTTCGAACTTAACCTTCTTATGGAGCCAAGGAATACGTGTACCAAGTTTCATCATGATATCTCAATTTTTACTCAAGTTACAGCTTGCACGGACGGACGGACAGACGGACGGACGGACGGACGGACAGACAGACATCCGGATTTCAACTCTACTCGTCACCCTGATCACTTCTGATAGTCGTAAAATTTGTCTTTAGTTTTAGGACTTACAAACAACCGTTATGTGAACAAAACTATAATACTCTCTTTAGCAACTTTGTTGCGAGAGTATAAAAAAGGAAGCGAATTCTTAACAGACATAGTTTAGGTTAAATTACACATGATTTAATCATTCCGTGAACTCAAATGAGTTGACTTTGTCTTCTCCAGCTGCTTTGAGTACAATTCAACGATTTCACCGCACCTTTCTCTTTACTTCTTCGACGTTTTCTGCGCTTGTTGACATACCCGAAGCAACTTTGACATCTTCTCCAAATGCTTAGAAAAGCTTTTACCACTTATAAACCTTTTATAAGATATTTCGTCAACAAATAAATAAAAAGTAAATACAAATAATTATTGTCAACAGAAAAAATTAAAGAAATTTGCACAACGCTGTTGTGAATTTAATACGTTTTCTGCTTCTTTTCCATTTATAAGTCACCCATGCGGCATCACTGACAACGGTATTTGTTTTACGTTTCCTTTTCGTCATTCTCCCTCGGCAAACTTTGTTTCCTTTTTTGTTTTTTTTTTTTGGTGTTAGTTTAATAAAATAAGTCTATTTGTAATGTGAATGCGACAAATTTCTATCCACTTTTTATACAATTTTTATTTTTAATTTTTCTTTGTTTTTTTGATTTTTGCTTTTACTCGCTCTTCGCCACAATGTCCTTTCGCTTTCATGCTAATGATGTTGACTTTTGCATATTTTCTACAACTTTACTGTATTTGTGTGACTTTTCACTATGGTAACTCGTACTTTTTTCTCTTCCTTTTTTCCATTTCATTTTTACAATTTTTTTCTTTTTTCTTTCATGCTCCCTTCCATGTATGCATTTTGTCTCCGCCAGCAGCGCGCAATGAGACAACAACTACTTTACTGGCCGCAGCCACCAGCAGATTGTCGGCAAAGAATCGCAACGTTTCGCAGAAGCCAAAATTTAGTCGTTCGAAATTTACGTTGGTCCACTTGAGTGCGGTGGTCTTTGCCAGCATCATTATCTTGATCAGCGCCTTGTTGGGTAAGTACCGTAAAAAAACCACAAACGAATGCGGGCGAACAGCAGCCAGGAGGCTGGGTGATGGCAATGAGTGTTGCCTCAGTGCTAGCCAAGCCAAAATGTTGAATATTTGTATCTCGTGAAAAAGTGAGCAAATTTAGAATTGAAAGGGGCAAAATGAAAGGATTGCGTGTGACCGCAAAATAAGTTGTATATACATACATATACAAGTATACGCACTAATATAAATGCAAATGCATATTACGTTTATACTAAGTTGGAAGCCTAAGCATGCCTCTGTAATGAGTAAATAGTGTTGTGGGTAGCTGGACGAAGTACAGTGGGTAAAAATTTTAAATATATCTTTTCGTTGCCATTTTTTGTACGATTTGTCCTTTGCTTCAAGTAGGCCACAGTTTCGGGATCACCTCTTCATGCGTCAAAAAATTTTTCTCAGGTAGCATTCTTTTGAGGTCTAAAAACAGGAAATAGTCGCTTCAGACCAGATCTGGAGAATATGGTGAATCCAGAAGCAATTCGAAGCCCAATTCATGGATTTTTGACATCCTTTTCACTGACTTGTGACACGTTGCATTGTCTTGGTGTAACAGCACTTTCTTTTTTTTCAAATGCGTCCGTTTTTCGAGGATTTCGTCTCTCCTTCAAACAGTCCAAAAATGCTATGTAAAAGTCGCTGTTGATGGCGTTTCCTTTTTGAAGGTAGTCAATAAAAATTATACCATGCGCACCCCAAAGTACAGACGCCAAAGCCTTATCAAGCTCTATTGTCACATATCGATGCAAAAACTCGAGCTTATTGCGCTTGATCATCTCCAAGCATCGTTTCGAAACATCAACTCGTCGGTGTTGTTGGTCAAAAGTGAGCTCGCGCGGCACCAACTTGGCACAGAGCCTTTTCATATCCAAATATTCGTGAATGATATGATGTAAACATTCAGTTGATATCCTTAGACTGTCTGCTATCTCGACGAACTTCACTTTTCGGTCATCCAAAACTATTTTGTAGACTTTTTTGATGACGGAAGCGAAAATTCAGCTTTTTCCACGAATATTTTAACCAAGAGCAAAATTTTTATATAACCGATTTCACGCACCAAATACTACAGATTCGAAAAGTTTCAAGATAACGATTGGATTTTGCCCCACTGTCAAACAGCATGGACTGTAACTGGTTAACACAAAACTTAATAACCTACATATATATTTTCCTCCTACAAAGCTTCAGAAAACTCGCCATTTAAAGCTTTTAGCTCGTGCTTTAACGCAGCTGATAGGCAATAAATTTACAGTTGTTTCGTTGTATTTGACGCCTACATCGCTACACGCTGCCAAAGGTCCTCATTTCGCGCCCTGCTGTGCGCATTAACTGGCTGTCAAGGCATTTTTCGGTTATTGCAGCACTTGAATTGCTTTTGTAGGATTTGCGTAATGCTTCAGCGGCTTTGGCAGCTATTAGTGGCTTGTCAGATCATTTCTAAGCACCTAGAAAATATATTCTACAAGATAGCCAACTAAAGCCGCAAACATTAAAGGGCTGTTAGCAAATCGCGCTGCCGCAATGCTTCCTTTTCTATGTTTTAGTGCCGCATAGCTTTCTTGGCTGCTGGTCTGCTTGCACGCAGTTGTGCGGACTTTCAGCCTTACGAGAAATAAAAATCTGTACCGTTATCGCCATTTGCTTTTTCAATGTGACTTTTTGCCTCAACCGCATACTTTTAGGTGCGCAATATGTTGTACGTTATCGCAAGTACCATTTGGCAGTGGCGCGTCGTCGTGATGAAGGCTCTCGCCTGCACACGCCACGCGCCTCAATGAGCTCTTTGCAAGGACCGCCATCACGCGCCATTTCGACTACCACGCTGCTATCGGAGGTCATCTATTTGGTGAAGATGCGTCCGAAACATCAGTTACGTCACTCCATTTTGCGGGAGAGCGTCGATGCGGAGAATTTGGCGCGCGAAACGGAATTCAATGACCCCGAAGAAGAAGAGGATGCCAAAACGACGACACGCATGGTAAAGTGGTAAGTGTGTATGCGCATAAAACACATAAAAAGTAGAAACTTGCAAGAAATCGCACCAATCTTACAAGACCTTATCGCTGACTTCACTCATTTTGCATAACTCTTTTTTGCAGCGATGAAGAGCGTGGCAGCAACAGCTCAGTTGTCACTTTGCGCAATGAAATCTCACAATCGCCTGAATCTGTGAGTGGCATCAGTCGGTCGCCTTCACTAGAGGAGGGTTTGGGCTCTACTACGGGCGCCGGCGAGACAAGCGGCATTTTTAGTGGCACACTAACACGCAAGGACAGCGGCAAGGACACCGAGTCGATCATTTCGTCAGGCATGAGTTCGATTTGCGCCAGTCCACCTATCAGACATAGCAGTCGCTTCAACCGTTATGGGCCCTCGGGCACATTGATGCCGCATTCAGCACAACACTTAGACCAAACGACGCTTAGTGATCGCGACTCATTGCGTTCGTCGCTGCGCGAATACGTGTCACGTTGTGCGAGCGCTTCGCTGACAAATGTGAGTTTAGACCGCTGAAGGTCACATATTTTGCACCACTTGTTGATTATGGATCTTTATTAAACTTATTTTCATTTTGTTTATGCTTTTCAGGGCTGCTATTCACCAGCTGCAAGCGTCGTCAGCACAGCCACCATACGTACCACCAATCCTAAGGAGAGCAAAGAGAAGCAGAACCGCAAAAAGTTACTCGCACGACCCGGTTCCGAATTTTCACTGGGCAATCAGGAAGAGCTCGAGCTCGATTACTACGATTACAATGTGATAAATGCCGGCGCAGCACCGGGTTCCTATTTGGGTATGGATCCGGCGCAACTGATCTGGGTACCACCGCTTGAGGTGATCACCGATCTGCGCGATGAGGATGATAAAACGCCTGAGCCCATGCCGGAGCCCGACGAGACTGAACCGCTCTATGAGGAGATCAAAATGCCGCGTTATGGGCATTATTTGAGCGCGCGCAGCAACACAGAGTCGAGCGCCAACACCACCAGCAATACAACACCCTCATCCGATGAGCTCTCGCCACTCAGCAGTCAACTGCAATCGAAGGCCTCCTCGCCCACCGCCGAAATGAATCTAAAGAACACATTGCTGCAGCAAAACATATCCACAAGCGCGGCCAGTAAACAACCCACACCCTACTTTTCGCGCAAGCAACGTCGCCACGCCAAACAGCAATCACGTTCCACCACTTCGCTACGCAGCGGCGCACGTGATGTCGTCATACAAATGCAACAGTTGTGCAGCACCAAATCCGCACGTAACATACGCAGCTCTCCAACAGTATCGGTGGAAGCGGCGGACGCGGTATCGGCGCATGCAACACCGCGTGGCTCACCCGAAATACCCGCTGTATTGGTGAATTCCATCACCGACTCCATGACCGAGTCCATGACGGGCTCTTATGTGGAGAAAGAAACTTTAGTCGAGAAGAAGACATCGCCAGAATTAAGCGACGGCCTACTCGGCTTAGACGACATACAGTTCGCCGATGAGAGCGAAAGCGATCACGATATGTCCAAGCAAAAGTGCAGCAAATACGAGCAGGTGAAGCCGAAAACGGCAACCTCAATCAAAGCGCGCATGCAGCACTCCTCAACGGTGGCGGCAAAATTGAAGCGTGTCAGCGCCGACTGTGCAATATTGGAGAAACGCGGTCTAGTCAAAGAGCCAAGCTCGTATCGCATCGAAACGAATGTATGAGTAATAAATAATTGGAATTATTTTGTGGTGGCGCTTGAGCGCGCAAGAGCTGAGCTCACAATGATTTGAGGCGTTATATATAGTACATACATACAAACCTACTTGATAATGCATGTATGCAGCAACACATACATATACATACATATACATATAAATGGTAAGCGTAAATGATTATGTCATAATACTAATTAGGGGAAGGGCTAGCAGCTAGCTGGCAGTTGTTCCATTGATTACTAATTATAGGTATCTGTTTCGTTTGCTTTTCCATGTAAATATATAATGATAACAGTAATTATTAAACAGTAGTTGTGTAGTTTAACAAAAAATAAGAGAACTAACAGTTTAATATATAATAATATATGGTTATATGTATTGTACTAAAGTAGCGTGTAACAAAGGCGTTTTTTAAGTAATCGCACTGATCGTATTTGAATACCTTGTGACCAAAAAATGTTTACATACATACATATGCATACAAACGGACATATTACAACTAATATCTATAGTAGCTCTTAAATGTCTGCCAAGTTTATTCAAAACAAAGTGGCTGGCGGGGAAGTGGAGGCAAATTTTAAAAACCAATTTCGCTTAAATTGAGGTTAAATTGAGATTATCGTCAGAATTTGCAGCCAAACATATTGTTCAGAGAACCACCCAGCCTCTTAAGCGGTTACATGGATTTCACGACTGCAACAATTTTTTTTTGTTGTCTTATTAAATTCTATGAGATCTCTAGAATATGGTCATAAATTTTCAAGTTAGACCGAGTAATAGTTTTGGAGCTACAGCCTTGAAAAGTCGCGAGAATGAGCTCAGCTATACAATACTAGTCATAAAAATCCGGTCAGTAGGAGAACTTGAATTAAAGCGTTACAGTAGTCAATATCTTTGCCGTTGTAACGGCGGAATTCAGCCGGTTCAACAGTCCTTGACTGGATAAAAAATACGGGTCCGTTCCGATTACGTAGACCCGACAGTCGTGGGATCGGTCGGATGAGCCTGTCTTGGGCAACTGTCGTCTGTCGATTCCTTCTAGGCCCATTTTTCCGAACAAAAGAACCAGCCTTCCGATTTTTTTATGAAATCTGTAACTGATGTCTGGCTGAATCTCACAATAGCCGATATTTGCCTGTAAATTTTCCTAGTAAACAATTTTAATAAAATATTTAATTTTTGATATGAAAAAAAAATATTTAAATATACAGATTTTTGCTCGAGGAAACCCATGTAACAGACCTCAGACTTCAAGTCAATCCAAGATTTTCAAAACAGTCGTTTGTTTGGTTAAAGTATGCTTATGGGCCTTAGAAAAATCATTAAATTGCTAAAACAATGAAAAAAATAATAAATATCATAGTCCAATCCTATTAAATAGGCGTTTAGGCCACTCAGCTTAAACTTTTCAAACTTATTTTATTATCGCAAATTGTTTGGCAAAGTTTTTATCTCTTTTACATGTCCACCATTTTGGGAAATTTTTCTGTAAAGCTAAAAATAAATGCATTTACTAGCAGGTGGTATGTAAATTAAGATCAATTTTTTATTATGTTTCAATGAGAACAATTTGCTAGAATCAGTATCGCGTGCGATCTGCATATTTTTTTGCCGCTAGTGTAGGAAATTTTTCGTGCAAACAACAACGGCAATGACATCTCTGCCAACGGCTTCCATATGCACTAACAAGTCAATCGCGTTCTCAATTCTCTTTCACACACTCTTTGCTATGCATGAATATTAACACATGCCTAAAAGGGTTGCCTTCATTTCTTAAATGCGATCAACGTTTTTATTTGGTTGACGATCATTCTGTTTGCTCGACATAAAAAGTATACTATAAAAATATAATATAACGCAAAAAAAAATATTTTATTAACTTATATGTTTTATAAAATTATATATTTAATTTATGAAATATTTTATTTACTTAAAACTTTAATTGCGAAATTTATAATGCTTTGAGCATTACTGAGCCGTGCTAACTTTTGAAATTGCCTCCACTTTGCGCTGCCACGCAAATTTTCTTGCTAAATTTCCTGAAACCAAAATTAAAATGTAACCTAAACAAATCTGTTAAAGCCTGTACTCACTTACTTCGTACCTATTTGTCCTCTACGAAAAGTAGTAATTAGTTGATAAATACGCACTTAGGTGTAGACTTTTACAAAATATCAGCAAAGCAAATTCAAAAATAAAATAAATAATTTTAAGCAGAGAAAAGTACTTGATAAAAGCAAGAAACTAAAGAATTACTTTAATAAAACGAAACTTTATTGAAATAAGCAGAGAAAAAAATAAAATTTACAAAAGTTGAAAAATGAAATAAAAATTAAAAAATATTGAAAATTAAATTACCTAGTAATGATAAAAAATGCAAGAACTATGAAATTAATATATTTGAGCAAGAAAAATATTAACTGATACAATTTATATATTTAGAGTATGAGAAATATTAACTGTTTATATTGTATAAACACTTAGAATTTATGGCATTTATTTTAAAATTAGCGCGAAATTGGTTTTGCTAAAATTTAAAGTAACAATACGCTTAATGTGCATTTAACTGTTTCGGAATCAAAAGTAATTTATTGATAAATAATTTAAAATAATTAAAATAAATATATATTTTTGGCATGAATTTTTTTTTTACTTTATTTTTTTATATTTAGCAATTTTTGGATTTTTTATTTATTTTATTTTTGTATTTAAATTTTTTTTTTTACTTTTTTCAATATTGAGTAATTTTTTGGATTTCTTTCTATATCTATCAATTTTTTATATTTTTTCGATTAGTTAAGTAGCTGAAAAATATTTTTTTGAGTTAAAACATCAGAATTTAATGAATTTTGGCAAATAATACAATTTTTTTTTAATATTTAAAAAAAAAAGTCATTGAAAACATTTTTTATTTAAAATTTTTTAACTAAAATAGTCTTAATCTGTTTAATATCTTAAAAAATAATATCTTCCAAAGAATATCAATAAAAATATTCTATTTGAATTTTTTTAACTAAAAATTACTTTAAATTGTCTGAAAAAAATATTTTGTGAAGAAAATGAATCAAAAAATTTTCTAAATTAATATATATTAATACAAAAATTATGATAATTTTTTGAGAAATATTATTTTTTAAAGAAAGTCATTAAAAATCTTATTTTTATTTACTCAAAATTATTTTAATTTTATTAATACTATTAGCGGCCTTGTGATTTTAATTTTTTGTATACGAAAATGCACTAACTCTTCAAAAAAACAAAAACAGTTCTAGTCAATTTTATTTAACAATAATTTTTAAAATAAGTTACTCTTAAAAAATACTGTAAAAATCTTTTAGTATAGTATGAACCAGAGAAAAATAATATTAAATCACCAACTACTATAATAATATATAATTCAGCTAACTATTAGTGATGTTTTAGCATATAGCCTGTTGTTTGATTTCTCGAAAACTAAGTTAATTAGTTTTTAGGGAATTGCAATATTCGCCATATATTTTTACTCATAATGAGTTTGCTTTTAACAGTCGAAAAAGTATTTATTTCTTAGCCCTTAAGACTACAACAAGGTATATAAATATATCAAAAAATATGCATAAAAGTTGTAAATAATTTTCAAAAATGCGCATACATACCAAAAAAGCAGAAATAAATAGTAATATGTATAACTAAAATACATACCAAAGTACTATAACTAATGCAGAATAAATATTTATTGATGAAATAAAATACCGAAGTGATTTTTTTTATATATTAAAAGTTAGTTGCTATAAAAATTATAGTAGAAAAAGAGCTTTTAGAGACTTGTAAGCTTTTAAGGAGTATTGCAAAGTCTTGAGCTTTACGAAGGTTTAATGCAAAATAAAATTGAACTTTGCTCAAAGCTCATTGGCACAGTGCTTTATAAAGCTTGAATGCAAAATAAAACTGAGCTTTCCTGAAAACTCATTGGTATGCCAAGGCTTTGTACGTAAGTAAAATAAGCTTCACAGAAAGTTTGCTGGTTTCGTTTCATAAGATAAAAACTTTAGTAAACTCCTGACAAAGCTTTTATGTCTCAAAAAGCTTTTTTTAGTACATGGTGGTGCATTAATGTGCTTTATCTAAAGCAGCTTATCAAAAAGGCTTCGCGAAAATGTCTTGAATAAGCGGAGTCTTTTATGTAAAGCAGAAGGTAAGGTAACCAGTAACCAGTGATTGAAATAACAATTGAAAATTGTTTAAATATAGTAAATAAATGTATTTAATTTAATTCTAGGTCCATTGCATTTAAGTATGTATACATAAACATTTTTTTTTGCTCAACTACGATCATGATACTGGTAGGTAAGTAAAACAAAAACAACCAAAAACACCCAACAATCCAATTTTATATACATGTAAATAGTATAGACATGTAATTATAAAACAATTATATTTAATTATTATTGAGACGCGGTAACTCTGACACATCGGAATGCGTAAAGTCCTGTTGCAAAATAGCATCCACATCGTACATGCTGTTTGTTGGTGCAAATAAATGAGCGTGATCACATTCTCTTTTGCTTACCTTTTCATATGCCTTCTGCGCTTGGGAAACTACCAACAAACAACACTGCATATTATACGTTGTTGCGAAGGATATGTGAGGGAATTTTTGTAATGCATAGCAGTACGTCATCTACTATAAACTTTGTTCGCCTAATATTTTGCCAGAAGCACAATTTAAAATTTAAGCTTCACTGCCGTGCTGCTCGCAGTGCAGCTTACTGCGGAGCCGCTGTGTTTTTGAGCAAAGCCACAAATTTCATAAGAAACACTAGGAACTCAAAAGCAGCAAGCAAGCATCAACGATAATGACACCTGATTGCATTTTCGGCACATCATAAGCAGTTGTGATTGGTTGATCGATACGATGATGCTTTCAAACATTAATATACTAGAAAAAGCATAGGTAAAGCAACAAGGAAATGTTGTTGCCTGTTTGCCTTCGAATGCTCGCTGCGTGCCTGCTGCTTTGTCAGAATATTCGTATGAATTCGAGCGTTCGAGAATATTTTTTTTTGCACCTGCGTCAAAAAAAAATTCAAAATCAATAACATGAACCTGGAAAGCTAATAGGATATCAGCAAAAGTAGCAGAGTTCTGCAAATTGCATGACCAATGTCGTTGATTGGCTGATCGATATATGTACATGCTTGTTGTTTGAATGGAAGCTTTATGTAAATGTAAGTTGTTGGCAAGGAAGCTGTGATTGGTTGATTGATGTAAGTAAATAAGCTCACGTGCTGTGGAACATAAGTAAGTATGCGAACGTAAGAAAACAAAGAGAAATGACGATGGTTCACTTTTGTACGGTTGCTTTCATATACGAACTGGGCACCTGGTACCTCTACAAAATTTTGTCTTGCACACGACTGATTTTTGTGACCTTGATAATTTTTTTTCTGCTCTGCTGGCTCTGCTGCTTGAAAAATCTTTCAAATTTAGTAAAATTCCGAGAGAAATGTAATAGGTGAACAGAAACAGCAATCCTTTCTTCACTGAGTGTGCAGCGCGTGTATTCTTCACAATTGGTTGGATATTTGTTAGTGTGTTGTGGAACGTAAGTGCGAATTTGATAAAGGAAGAAACGTCGATTGCTCACCATTCTGCAGTTGCTTGCGTATGCTCGCTGTTTGCCTAGTACTTACGTGAGATGTCAGGTGCGCCGTTTTTTGGTTAGGACGCACGCACACTGCTGGCTGCTACTGTGGTGGCACTAGTTATGAGCACTGCGAAATAATATTATGCTTTACGACATTTTCAGCGCATGGCCCCCAAAAGTTGAAATGAAACACTTTAGTTGTAATGTTTTTAATAGAATTTCTTAAACATTTTATTTATTTCATGATTTCTATTTTTTATGGTTTTTAAATATCTCAAATCTTATGCTTTAACGTATATATATGTATATAAGGAAGTGGTGTTTTATTGGAGGTTTTGCGGCGGTGAGAATATTGAGGAAAGTGTTTCGTAAATATTTTATGGTGTTTTAAGAATATACATATTTTTATATTTTTGTTTGGAAAATAATATTACAAAACTAGCATGCGTCTTTGGTTGTTTGCTCTTACTGGAGATGATATAATTTATAAGATTTTATAGGTTTTTAATGAAAAATGTATAGTCTTTATACAAATGGAGCGCGCGCCAATACGAAACTGACATTTAAATAGATTTTGTTAATATAATTTGTTTAACTAACATTTATTTATTTTAATGTGTAATCAAATAGCTTAGCCAAGTAGTTTTAATTTGCTAAATGACACATAAATACTTAATAATAAATTTATTTGATTAATTTCATAGAGACTGCTAGTTGCTCACAAAAATTTTAAATATTAGCAGACATTTATTTAATCGTTTTTCTTATTAAACATAACTATGGGAATGTCATTTCCTGCTTTGCATATTTAAATATATTTTTACATGAAATTTTTTATATATATTTGCGGTTTGTTATAATGTGCATACTGTTCAAACTTTATGCTGTTTTCTTTTAAAATTATTTTATGGCAAAGTTAGTATGTTTTTTTAATGTATTGATTGCTTCAAATATTTACAAAAATGTTCTATGCATTTTTATGTGAGGAGTGTCATAAAATTGATTATATTATAACTAAATATATATTTTTTCCTTTTTCAACTTTTGTTTTTTTTTTTCTTGCTTATAATCATTTTTTCATAATTTTTGTTTTTAATAATATTTATTTAGTAGTAACTTTTATTTTTTTTTGATGATTTTTATTTTTTTTATAATTTTTATTTTTTAATAATGTTTATTTTTTTACTTATTTTGCTTCCTACACTTTTCAAAATAATTTTTATTATTTTGTTCTTTCACCTGATTTATTTTATTTATGCTTTTTGATTTTTCGTTATGCAATCTACTTAAATACTTTTGTAGTATTCGCGGTCCCCTATTGCACCACCTGCTGTGGCGTATTAACGCTATTAAAGCCTTCTTACCATTTCAAGCTACTCACAGTTTTCTAACCTAACCTCACACTTCTCAATTTTTAACGTTTTTATCATTTATATTAAGTTACATTTAATTATAGCTTAGTCTAGTTTAAGTACCATTCTGCATTGCTTAAAAATATCTATATTTTCTCTACATCATTCACTAAATTTTGTATATAAAAATGTGCAGTAGCTTTAAATGCTTAAATTCTTTGATTATTAATTATTTGCCGTTAAAAATTGTTTAGTTTACGAAGACCAATATTTTATGTTAGTTAATCAAAAAGGGTGCCGAAAATACATACATACAAATGGATTATATTATAACCTCAAAATTTTTATAAAAGTATTTTTTTAGATAACGATATATTTTTTATATATATTATATATTTTTATGCAATCTATATATTTATGCAATTTCGTATATTTTTATATACACATGTTTGTAGCTATGCAAGTTAAAAGAGTTTAAACAAAATTCATGAAAAAAATGTATGGAATATACATATGTAGGTATATACTATATATTTTAATAATTTTATATATATATGTAGTTTAAAGCTTTTCAAGTTTGTTTGGTTTTCTTAGTAGATTTTATATTGCAAAAAAATGGTTTTTAAACTTTTTTGATGAAAATTAAAAATTTAAGGACAAAATATTAATTTAAATTTATTAAAATTAATTGTTAATTGTAGTATTGGCTTTAGTTTTAAACATAATTCATAACTAAAGGATTTTTAAATAAAAATATATGTATTTATTACAAAAAATATTCGAGGGCAGGTAGGAAAGACTAGAAATGTTACAAAAAAAAATTAATAAATTATTTTTCAGTAGATATGTTAGTAGACCTTCTCTTCTAAGTCACTTCTTATGTAATATGTTAAAAAATATTTATAAAACACATTTAGAAATATACATAAATGTGTAAAAAAAATGAAAAAACCACATTTAAAAAAAAATTTTAAAGAAAATGACAAAAGAAAAAATATTTAAAAAGATGAATTTAAAATAATTATTCCATAATTAACTAAAAATACGTAAGTAAAAAACAAAAGGTTTTAACATATGTATTTTTAATTTTTTTTACATGAAAATACCAAAACAACACAAAGTTAATAAATATCTTAAAATATTTTAAAAAAATATATATTTGAAAGAATGTTTGTTTTTTTTCATTATTTTTTAATTTTTTAAAATAATTCTTTAACAAAAAAATTGGTAAATAAATATATATGTTTTTTAAATATATTTTTAACGCATTTTTTAAAAGATTTTTTTAAATATTTTTTAAAATAAAAAAAAATATTTTAAAATA